>NC_136907.1:47390143-47476678 GCF_949606895.1 Notothenia rossii | reverse complement strand
ACAAAGTAAGCATTTTCTTTTTGCCACTGCATCTCACAAATAAACAAGGACATTTAATAATCAGACCCTGCAATAAAATAAATCAAGTTTCACTTTAGTTTTTCAAGTAACTCAACTCAAACTCACTAGTCACTCACTCAGCATCATCAGACAGGTTTTTAGGAATATGAGAATGTCCACATTTCCAGGTATTTATAAGCTGGGGTGTTTGGGCATTTACAATATCCCCTGCTCTGGAAACAACTCTCTCGCTTGGTACTGATGTTGCTGGGACACCAGTGGTCGCGTTAACCGAATATTTTATTTAACAATGACGGAAAAATCTGAAAGCAGTCTGTCATTTTGACAGATTAGAACAAACTCGGAACAGCGCCAACGTTTCCCCACAGCAAGGCTCTGGTGTTATGCCGTGTTATGCATGCCCTCCAAAAGGAAATGATATAGTTCCCAAACCGTAATTTGCCGTACAGATCAATACATGTCTGGGAGGTTTTGCTTCACGCTGTGCGCGTCCCGCGAGGTGCATGCACACACGGCATAACACCGCCCCCCCCCGTTGACAGTTCACGAGCATGCTCTATCGTGAACTGTTCAGACCCGACGGGTAATAAGGGATTATGACGGATATTTTACGATCTTGTCTGTCAAAATGACGGACAGCGAAAAAGTCTAACGCCAGGCTTATTGACATGGCAAGATATAAATATATGGTTGGTACTTGTCAATGTCTCTAGGTGTGTAAATTTAGCCCTGTAAATACGATGTCCCTTTGTGTTATCTGTTGTTTTATTTTCATGTTGTAACCTACTTGCTGCCATGTTGGACAGGTCTCTCTTGATAAAGAGATCGATGATCTCAATGGGACCACCTGGTTAAATAAAGGTTTAAAAAAAAAAAAGTGTTTAAAAAAAAAATATTTTTTTTAAAAATTATTATTTTTTAAAAATCGCGGTAGATTTTGTCGGTCTCACGACGGTATTAGGAAGTTTATTTACCGCGATACCGCGATATTCGGTATATCGTTACATCCCTATGTAATAGTCATTTATGCTATATAGTTGACCGCAGGTCATGGAGAGTAATAAGGTATCCGTAGACCTTTGTATGAGGTATCTTTATTACTTAACAGGTCTACAGCCATGATACATAGATCCGTCCTAGATGCGGACTTGCATACACACAGTATCACTCCGAAGCCGCACCCCATCAGTAACGTCCTGATGGTATATGTGCGCGGCACTATTACTACAGACGGTCAACTTGAAAAATCACTCGCAAATTGTTAACGATGCCGAGCCGCTTTAAAGTACACAAGTAGTACGAGGAACTTAGCGACGCACATAAAGAGGCGACGTGGGGTCTGCGTCTGAAAAGAGAAACCTGAAAGTGAGACATATGAGTTAAATCACTCAGTGAGGTGTTCTGTCAGAGAGAGGTGTTTAGCTTACAGCAGCCTGTGACTGCCAATAATAATTTAAATGTCTTCCTTACTGTAAGCAGTTATGAAATACCTGTTTGTGAAATGTTATTTGTTTTCTTTATTGTTCAGATAGAAACCACTGCTTTCTGCTCATTGGTGAGTTAGCCTCTGAGTGTTAAGCACATCAGGCTGGCAGCTGTATGGGCATTGCTGTGAGGTGTTATACAATTGTACTCTGGAGAGCTTTTAAAGGTAAAAAAATAAACGGCATGATGGGATGTGCACTACCAAATATGTAAAGCACTTTTTTGTTAATGTATGATTTGCTGCATATAAGGAATAAAACAAAAATCCTCTGTCGTACCATATTGAAGTATCATTATTTTTGCATCGCGTTGAATCGCATCGTATCGCCCCGAATCGCATAATGTTGAATCAAATCGTATCGAACTGTATCGCAACAGGGGTGAATCGTATCGTATCGCATCGCCTGGTGTTTCAAAGGTATCGTTAATGTATCGTATCGTGGCAACGTATCGAGATGCGCATCGCATCGGCCTCAGTGATGGAGATGCACATCCCTAGTGTGTATGCTATGGATAACATTAGTGTTCACAAGAACAAGGTACACTCCCGTGTTTTGTTTTAGTTGCTCTTCAGATTGAAGCGGCCAGTTTTATATCGACTATATGTGTGATCTCCTTTTTACATCTCGTTGTGTCATTTGAGTTTATTTGCTGTGTGTAGATTCAAGGATTTTGGTTATCTTGTCAATTTGTTTGGTTATCTAGGCACAGCTGTGTGTGACTCCCTCTGGTACACTGGTATGTGTTTTCCTAATGTAGAGAGCATTGATTAATTCATAAACTACACACTGAGTCTAGATCCTGACCAAATCCTTTTTTTTTTATCAAATGTTTTTCAAAAATGTAATACACATTTAAAAAAATACAATGTACAATCACAACCAATACAACACAAATTACAAAAAATACAGAAAAAACAAACAATAACAACAATTTGACAAGAGGACAAAACTATGGAAAAATAAACCCTCCCACCCCCAGATCCGGACCATCCTTGTATTGCTCATTCAATCTATTATAGCATGTTAACAAACATGGTACTTACTTTATTTGTACAGATCTACATGGGAGAGGATGGCACGATGCAGAGCGCTGTCTGTGGTTGTGCACGGGGGATGTACAAATGCAGCCACGCTGCAGCATTGGCAATATTTGCCATGTGGCAGATCAGCTCCACAGAAGTTGAGTGCCAGTGGAGGAAGCCTGGCACTTCAAAAGTAGTCCAGCCGGTGTCTCAACTCTACCAACAGCAAGAGGAGACATACAACCCACTGGCCAGACATCGCCACTAAGGAAGTAGACTGGTTCAGGTCTGCACTGAGGGGCACAGCGTGGCATGGCTTTTGTCACCTGAGCCAGAGCTGCAGCCTCAACATCAGGCCATTTTCAACGTGCCGGAGCTGGTGAAGGAGCATGGGGGTCGTGGGCTTGAGGCAATTCTTGCCTCAATGCGACTGAGCAGAGATCAGCAAGCTGCCATCCAGACAGCCACCGTAGGACAGCGACAAATCCTCAGTGGCAGTTACACAGGCAGGGAAGGTTGACAGCAGCAATTTGGTGCTGTGTGAGGGGTCATGGACTATGCATGAGGGTCGTGAGGTACAATTTAGACAGAGTCATGGCTGTCAACTGGGAGTGTAAGCTGTCAAGGGATGTGTTAGGCAGTGTGTTTGGCCTTTTAAGTGTGACACATATGTGGTGATAAATGCTTCACTTGACCACTGTTCCTAAATAAAAAAAGTTTTCTGCATCGTCAGTCATTTTTTCCAAATAATTACCAATATTTCACAAATTCTTCATGTCAACTTAAGAGCACAGCTGTATGTTGAGTGTCAGCTTTGCTTGGTTCATCTTACTGGGGGCAGCTACATGGATGTTGGTGCAGTCCACAATCATTTTGCAGTTGAAGGCAGAATGAATTTATTATTGAATCCGAATGAAGCACAACTTCATGTCATACAATACATTGACTTTATTTGTAATTGTGTAAAAAAATAAAGCATTGATTAGCAAGCAGGACCTGCAGGAACAGAGAACGGTGATGGATGGAGCTGGGAAGAGAGAAGAATAAAGAAAACAGATCAACTTTATTATCGGATATTAAAAATTCAATTTCAAAACAAGTTGCCGCTCCTACAGTTTTCTAGTATGTAAAGATGATTTCACATGACCTATGCAAATTATCACACTCAATACATGTGTGTCTCTGGGGGGTGCATTGTGCCTTTGATGTATATAAATAATATACCATAACCAAATACTATTACATACAGTGGAAATCAGGTTGCCAGAGCAGGTCAGTGTGCATGTTCCTCAGGGTCTCAGCAGTTACAGGTGAGGTAAAGAAAATGAAAGAGAAAAAGGTCAGTAACAACACTTTAAAGTAAAAACACTGAATAATTATCTCTTTTAATAATTTTCTCTCAGTAATCACTCAACTACTGTCTTTCCAACAAACAGATTGACTCACCCTCACTGTCATCACAATGACACATGTCCAGAAGAATGTCATGCAAAGCTGCCTGCCTGCCTGCCTTCCTTCGACTCTCCCTGAACTGCTTCCTTAGCACCCGGTGGAGGGCGCAGTAGGCTACTCTTCAAATGTTTCACGAAATACTTACCATGATGACTACTCTTACTGTTTAACATTTTGGTGTACTTCATGTAATAAAATAATAACTTAATGGTAAAGCTACTAAAAAGGACAAGGCTAAGTAATGTAATGCTAACTAACGTGCTCGCTACTCGTCGCTACTAGCTAGGTAGCTAACTTGACTATGTTCCATGCACAACATGTATATTACCTATGATATTACCTGATATGTCTGATCCAGCGACTCCTGGTCCTTTCATCAGACGGGAAGCGATAGAACGAGCAAGTGGTATGATCACTTTTGTGATTACAACATGGTACAAAGCACACAGGCACCTTGTAAAAGTGAATTTATTGGAGCAATCTCTTATATTTATTGGAGGTAATAAATCAGTTATGAAATATTCTTCTTCGCTTTAATTACGAGTCTCAACCACTTGGAGCATTATCGCCTGTGACATCACATACGCGACCCAGAATGGGATTTGTAGTCTTTGTAGTCGCGTATCTTTCATAGTCTTATATTTCAACAGTTTTACGACAAAATGTGACTTTTTTGACATGGAAATGATTGTTTAAGATTGACAAACATCATATGTGTAGTTCGTGGCACAATTCAAACGGGATCAAAAGATACATTTTCTCTCTCCATTGAATTCAATGTATAATTTTTCGCTTCCGGGGTCCCATGGACCGGAAGTAGATGGGCGTGACTTCGCCTCTCTATACGGCCCGCGAGACCATTTGGTACGGCCCTCGAGGTAATTTATAAACACAGATTAGGTAATAAATCAGTTATGAAATATTCTTCTTCGCTTTAATTACGAGTCTCAACCACTTGGAGCATTATCGCCTGTGACATCACATACGCGACCCAGAATGGGATTTGTAGTCTTTGTAGTCGCGTATCTTTCATAGTCTTATATTTCAACAGTTTTACGACAAAATGTGACTTTTTTGACATGGAAATGATTGTTTAAGATTGACAAACATCATATGTGTAGTTCGTGGCACAATTCAAACGGGATCAAAAGATACATTTTCTCTCTCCATTGAATTCAATGTATAATTTTTCGCTTCCGGGGTCCCATGGACCGGAAGTAGATGGGCGTGACTTCGCCTCTCTATACGGCCCGCGAGACCATTTGGTACGGCCCTCGAGGTAATTTATAAACACACGCAAAAAATAAAAAAATTGAAGAAATATAGACCGCAAAAAAAATTAAAAAAGCGAGTACCTGTTTTTCCTGGCCAAGATTAGGGTCCTTGAACACAACACGAGCCTGACGTGTCTGACAGGGGTGCAGTTTTGACAGAGAGCACCAGAACGCCAGAACGCCGCTCCGGCACTTGAGAAATTGCAGGACCCATAAGGAGCCGTACACATGCTGCAGTTTTTGCATGGCTGTGTCTTTAGTTGAAAGCCCAGTGGCGATCTGTTCATCTGTCATACTGATCATACAGTCAATAACGTTGTTTTTATTAGCATCTGGTTAGCTAGCTATGCTAACGAATATAAGAAGCTTTTTCTCCAACCAGTGAGGTAAAGGCACATCTTTATCATCATCTTTATTTATTTTATCTTTATTTATCTGTTGTTATTTTTGTTTTACTTGCTTGTAAGCGCTTTGAGCACCAGGAAAAGCGCTTTATAAATGTAATGTATTATTATTATTATTATTATTATTATTATTATTGATATGATCATTATAGTTATAAAAAAATAAGAGAATAAAGTAAACAGGTATAAAATACTGTATGACAGTAAAACAAAGTTGTTATTAATAAAGAAGAATACAGTTTTAAGTAGAGTGATTTGTAAAAGATCCATAAAGAAAAAGAACATCTGCTTACAGTTCTGTTTCATATCGTGTTGAGAGATGTATCCATAGATCTCTTCATGTTGCTCTCAAAGTGCACCAAATTGATGCTTTTAACTTAAACATTTAAAAACAAATCTTCCCGGGGGAGCATGCCCCCCGGACTCCCCTAGAGGGTGTGAGGTACCCCCCCACTTAAATCGTGTCCACATGGATATGAAACTAAATAAATTTGGACACATCTTGTGTCCATATCTTTCTGTTGTGGTGGTCATGCCACACCGTGCACGTGCATGCATGCACAGCAAGAAAGAAAGGCCCAATGAATGAATGGGCTCTGTTTTTTTTGTCAATAATTTGTACGGCCCTCGGAGGATGTTGAAAAAATTGAAATGGCCCTTGAGAGGAAAAAGGTTCCCCACCCCTGCTTTACTCCGAAAAAATATTTGTTTCTCCGAATCGAAGGGGAAAAAATACAAAAGCATTGCACACAATTTCAACCAATCAATGTTGTGTAATTAACAAGGATAATCTGGTGTTTTTTAGTCGATGAGTAGTGCAGATATCACTGTAAAATCAATCGACATTCAGGGGAATACTTACTTCCGGGTGTACAATTCTCCGTTATCCAATGGGAATGGACGCTCACATTGCCTTTAAGGGCAGCCGACACAAACTAATGCCGTGCTTCCATGAGCGTCAAATCCCGCCGCAGATGGGAATATATTGCAATCAGTTGAAAGCTATTTGCGTCCCTTTTGAAGCTGAAGGAGCCTAGGAGCGTCACAACTGCACGCCACGGGGACCCTGACCAAGCGTCGCTCCTGGACGTTTATGGAGTGAGAGTGTGTTGAACACGGACGTAATATTGATGTATCATGCGGGTAATATAGGTGGAACGCAGGTGTAATATTGGTCAATTAAATATAAGATGTATACTCTAAATTAGTGTGTGATACAGTGTAAGTTGGAAAAAAGGGTAATATCTTTGAAAAAAAATCATGAAATGATGTAACTTTAGCCTAGACACATATTATTATTTTATTATTTTCATGCTCAGGGTTAATGGCATCTTAGTCTAGTTAGCCAACATTAGCATTGCCTGTTTCCTTTACAACCCCTTGTATAAGCTTGTGCGTTTCTATTATTAATTTTCATGTAGCAGCATGTGACAGAAGTGTTCATTAAATACATGTTTTGTGCATGAATGCTCCTGCAGATGTAATTACTCTAGCTGTAAGTGTTTAAAATGTAATACCAATGGTCACACATGCTTCTGTTCTCTCTGGAGATGCACTTTTTAATTATTTATTTACATATCTGTAGTGCTGGGTCAACTGCATTTTGTCATTCATTATTCGGGAGCATAAACAGCATGAAGTTACCAAAATGTTATGACCACCGAGTTGGTTGCATAATCTATTTCTATAGACAAAACAACTCCTGTGGATAAAATAAAATACAAAATGCTATCATGCAGTGTTTGTTGATTAGAACTTAATGGCACATACCAAATCACACAACATGCTATTTAACAAAGATGTCACGTAGCTTTCCGTTTTTATCTTAATTCACCAGACTAGGGTGGGACATAAGGTTTGCTTTAAAAAATGTTATCAGTCTAAGACATTTTAATATACCAGTAGGCCTATAGTCATTTTGCAGTTCACATAGATAAAGGACTATGTGAAATATGGATAAATAAAAAATCTGGAATATTTTTGAAATTGTTCTTTTCTTTTTGTCCCTGAATTCCAAGGATTTTAGTCATCCAGCATATTGTTCACAGTGTCCTCACAGCCAATGAAATCCTTGGATCCGGCTCTTCTGCAGAGCTGCTATTTATGTCATAGTTTTTCTTTTTTTTTTTACATGCTGCGACCAGCTTGACATTTGGACGGAACCTTGCGGCCGAGACATTTGGTGTGTGTGTGTGTGCTTATGTAAGAAACACATTCTCAGTTATGCCAGGATGCTTGATGGCTGTGTGAACACAATTCTTTGTTTTATTATTTCATTCATGAGCATTACATTATTTGTTCATTTGTTGTTTATGCTTTTTCCGCCTTTGATAGTTGCTTTATGCCAGCATTTTTTTTTTATTATCAGATTAATAAAAAAAATGTTTTAAATATACTTTTCAACATCTAACAAAAAGGTAGAGATGTGTCTTTTAAATGATATATTTAAAATGTACATTTATTATAATACTATTTTGTACACAAAATCACAATTTAAAATGAAGTTAATTTAGTATTCCTTACTATATTACCGAGTTGAAATGTTCTTTCATACAGTATGTGAAGTCATAAGTATGGACCAAGCTTACCTGGATATGGATCCCACATAAAAACATATTTATGTTCCAAAACATGTTTTTGGAAAAAAATAAGATTTAATTATTTAAAAGAAAGAAGTTTATTTAAGGTTAAGTTGGGTATATTAGCAGTTTGAGCTCTGTTTTTACACTGTGTAGTTTTAGTGTTATAATGTCATCCGCCCAAACAGCCTTCATTCTTCTCTGGATGGTTTTCAATGAATTTCAGTACACTTTAATGTAATGCATGTTTATGTTCTCTAGCATGAAATGCAGGCATATACCAAAAAACACTACACTCTACATAACAGCGTGCATGGCCGTATCCACCATTGAGGTCACCGAGGTCCGGACCTCGGTCATTTTTTCCGAGCTGTGTATACAAAAAACTTGTGAAATAATTGCACTAAACGGGGTTCTTTGTAGTACTTCCATTTACTGACGATTGGGGCGCTGCATAACTACATAGCCTCGGTTAAAGCAAACAGAAGAAGACGACATGTATCAACAAACCACCGCAGCCCGGGCCCTTTCTCATTTCTCTAACTCCCCTCCTTGATTCCCCTCCTCGACTCCCCTCCTCGACTCCTATCCTCGAGACTTAGTCCCGCCCACAGGAGATGCGAGCGGAGGAGCCGAGGAGGGGAACCGAGTAGAGAGGAGGGGAAGCAGCAGGCAGTTCGAGAAATAAGAACTCCTCTCCTCTGAGCGGTCATTTTAAAGAGACGTCCATTAATGATGACAGGAGGCACAGCAGCCCTCTGTCTGATGGACAGATGTGTTCATGACGACTTATATATTCACTTTGATTCCGTCACAGTGCGGTATAATGAGACAATAACAGGCTACATCTGCGGACACACACACACACACACACACACACACACACACACACACACACACACACACACACACACACACACACACACACACACACACACACACACACACACATGTATATATTTTTAAATATATACAATTTCAGAATCAAACAGAGCACTCTCATAATAACACAATCAGAGACTGGATATATCCCCCCTCCCCCCCCTCTCTCTGGTCGCTACAATGAGGAAAATAAATTACGGGCCAAAAGTTTTATTTACAAGTATTAAAAGTAAGCAGAGGACACCAAACCAACTGAGACCTGTCTGTCCGCCGCATCTACGCACAAACTGTACCACACACACACCTACACACTGTATCACACACACGCACCTACAGCTAACAGCCGTTGTGTATTTTATTATTTGAAGCACTAAATGGTCTTAGAAAAATATTGACTCTTTGTTTGTAGATATCTACTAAACTAAAGCAAATAAAGAGAGTAGGCCTGTTATACTGAGTGATATATATGATACACACTGCTCTGCTTTCATCAGGACATCATATGACAAGCAGATCCTGTGTGAACGCTCTACGTTAGTCAGTGGACGTACGACAACATGAACACTAACTTATATATTTTTACAGTGACTCAGACATAATGAAAAGACTACGTCAGTCGAAGCTCAGCTTTGGTAAGGAAGAGACAGGACAGGCAGAGAGAAAGTGAGAGAGAGAAAGTGATTGAAGTCAGGGAGGAACTGCAGGTACAGTCACACAAAAGAATGTAGGCTTAATAACCCCATCTATCCATCCATCTATCTATCCATCTATATATCTATAACAATAGTCTTCATTTACAATAGGCATAATTGTAAAACAACATATAGGCCTATCTATTGCAGTTATGATGTCATAATAACATAAAATTGTATAAAACACAATCTGCTTACATCTTTGTTCGCTTTTGAGAATCAAACAAAACAGATTTCAATAAAAAAAATAATGCAAACAAACAAGTGAAATGAACTAAATTGCTGAATTGCTTTTAATTCACTGGCAGGAGCGACAAGTGAGGAGGAGCAAAAAACGAGGGAGAGATTGAACAAAGAGAAAGAGTAGAGGACCGAGAGAGTAATGAACAGGAAGAAGACAGAGAGACTCAAGAAGATGGAAGAGAGGCTGAAGGTTATGGAAGGGAGAGAGACATGGAAAATGAATGTTGACAATGTTTTGTAATCATTTTTAGCCTCTTCTGCATGTCCAGATCATTAACAATCAACTGATTCTTATGTATTACACTTTCAAAAATAATTTATGCTGACATCGTCAGCCCACTGACATGGTTTGAAATCGATATATTATCCAATTTGTGACCCCCCACAGGACTTAAAAAGCACCTACAGTAACAAGATCATGAAAATCCCCAAAATCTAGGGGGGTATCCCCCGAACCACCCTAGCATGTTTGGACCTCGGTATTTAGGAAGTCCTGGATACGGCCCTGACTGGATACGGCCCCTAAATAATGACTTTGCATGTTACTTTGATTCCCTTGTCCCAAGTCAACAGCTATTTGAGCGTTGTTGTCTGTGGTTAACACAAGCAGAATATATGTTCCCGTTATGTTCTACTAGATAAAATATGTCAGCAAATACCCCACGAGTGGATGGCTTTTTACTTTCTATTTGTGACTAAATAAACTAAATGTCATCATCATGACATACATTAGCCACCTTTAGTTTAGCGGTGTTGATGCGGAGCCAAATGACTGTGGTGTGTTTTTTTTGTTGCCTAATGTTACCTTTTACTGCGGCCGATTATGATGAGACATGATAGCCTGTAAAACTATCATACAATTGCCAAAACATTTAGTAATTTTATATTTAAGGCTTTTAAAACAAATATTTACAAAGAACTGTGTTTGTAATTTGTCAGTTTGTAGTCTTTTTGTCCCTGTGAGGATCCTGAAGGAAAACTAACTCCATTTTTCTGGAGTGCTGATTGGTCGCTGGGTGGTCGGTTTGCACATGTTGACCCAGTCCGGTGTATTTAACATACATCATTGGTCACCATGCATGGTGATATACTCCAGTTAAAGTGAGGAATCTTATTGTGGGTGAAGCACAAGAGGAACATTTAAAACCATCGGGTGGGAACAGGGTACCATGGGGCAGTTTGAAATGAAACTGAAGAGTCTGTGGAGAGGAAACTCATGACCACCACCTCTCTGTCATTCTCTGCTCCACCATGTGGGGGCATTGTTGAGCTGAAGGCTTCCACAGTGCAGTCCTCTCCGCCTCCTGCTCACATCCAGCACCCCCAACACAGGCTGCTGGAGCCAACGTGTCCAGCCTTTAGTGTGCTTTATCAAAAATCTTCATCCCCCCCATAACCCCATCCATCTTTGTGCTAGAAAACAGGCTGGTCTTATCCTTTAATAAAACCTCTTTGTGGTCCATAAAAAGCAGTCTTGTGTCTGGCTAAATGGCCCTTTTGTCTTCCATCTTCCTCACATTCTGCACCCCAACACTAAGACCGATCGGCACTTCCGATCCAAGTGTGATGAAGGGAAGGGCTGGGAGTGACAAAATGTCTCAAGAAAGCAACATCTCAATGTTGTAAACCTAATATATTACCTTAATCTACCATAGCCATTTTAATGCCATTGCTGTAATGTGATATGATAATAGAGTGAGGAAGCACCACCTCCCTCACTAACTATTTTCTAATCGTCTTTGTTTTTAACAGTTTTTTCATTTAAATGTGTCCATTAGCAAAAGGAAAGAAACATAGTAAGAATCTGAAGTTTATTTCTTTAAAATTATGTTCAAAGAGAAAAGGTGGAGCAACTCTCAATGCAGTCATTGTGTGTGGTGTACTCAGTTGATTGGTTAAATGATGTGTGATGTAAAAACAGCAGAGGTGGGAGAAGTACTCAAATCTAATAGGCTACTTGAGTAAAGGTAAAGTAGCCTACCAGAGTGTATGAATACTCTGTTACAAGTCAAAGTCATGCATAATGCATATATGATATGTTTTAGAATTATTGATCATTAAAGTGTTATCAAAGCTGGTAAAGGTGCAGCTAGTTTTAATGACTTTGTATACTGCAGGGTAGAGTCCTGCATCGGGTCGGGTACCCGCAAAAAAAGTGATTAGCGGGTGGTTCTGGGTAAAACAGAGATGATGCGGGTTGGGTCGCGGGTGTTGCATAATAAATATATTATAATAATAATTTAGTTTAATGTTTAAATCCTCAGACCTCTCCCCGGCGGGACCGCGCATAATCATAACCTCTGCAGCCAACACACTCTCACTCCATAATCGTCCAGGAGCGACGTGTGGTCAGGGTCCCGTGGCGTGCAGTTGTGACGCTCCTAGGCTCCTTCAGCTTCGTAAAGGGACGCAAATAGCTTTCAACTGATTGCAATGTATTCCCATCTGCAGCGGGTTTTGACGCTCATGGAAGCACGGCATTCGTTTGTGTCGGCTGCCCTTAAAGGCAATGTGAGCGTCCATTCCCATTGGATAACGGAGAATTGTACACCCGGAAGTAAGTATTCCCCTTACTTTCGATTGATTTTACAGTGATATCTGCACTACTCATCGACTAAAAAACACAAGATTATGTTAATTACACAACATTGATTGGTTTAAATTGTGCGCAATGCTTTTGTATTTTTCCCCTTCGATTCGGAGAAACAAATATTTTTTCGGAGTAAAGGATGGCAGAAGACACTACACTACCCAGAATCCCCAGCTATCGTTTAGGACTACACCTTGTGCTCTGTTTGACAAACCCCGTTTTTTTTCACCATTCATTCCAATAGAGAGGCGAAGTCCCGCCCATCTACTTCCGACCCATGGGACCCCGGAAGCGGAAAATTATACATTGACGTCAATGGAGAGAGAAAAGTCATCTTTCGATCCCGTTTGAATTGTGCCACGAATGACACATATGATGTTTGTCAAATTAAAAGAACATTTTGCAAGTCAAAAAAATAAAAATGTGTCGTAAAACTGTGAAGTTACAATTTTTTTTGTGTGAAACCGCTCAGTGAACTACAGGTCTCTGGTCTCGCACAATACGCGTCACCATCACAAAGATGGCTGTCACGTTAGTAAATTTCACCTGTTTCTTTCAGAATGAGGCGAAAAAGTATAAAACGAGGTGAAAATCACTACAAGTCTGGGCATGTTGAGAGCTGTACATACACGAAAGGGAGCGGTTCTGTAAGAGCCAGCATGCGGGACCGGCTTTACAAGGTTTCAGTGAGTAATATGAGTGCAATGTTTAAGGTTAATGTCAGCTAGCTAACAAGGTACACTAACGTGTTTTGTTTTAGAAACTAGTTTTCTCCTTAAGAACTTTGTGGTGTCTGTGTATGCTGTGGATAACATTAGTGTTCACAAGAACAAGATACACTCCCGTGTTTTGTTTTAGTTGCTCTTCAGATTGAAGCGGCCAGTTCTATATCGACTATATGTGTGATCTCCTTTTTACATCTCGTTGTGTCATTTGAGTTTATTTGCTGTGTGTAGATTCAAGGATTTTGGTTATCTTGTCCAGGGATGCAAACTTGTCACCTTTCGGCGAAATTCTCCGTTTTGAATCCAAAATAGGTCGTTTTTGTGATTCCTGTAGATCTGCAATAAAAATATTTTTTGGGTATGGGAGGGGGTCTGGGACCCGGATTAATGTGCGGCCGCGAGCTTTTTTTATATATATTATAATGAAGCGCGAGCTGTGTGCTCGAGTCTTCCTGCCTGTCGGCTCTGCTCATGATGTATAATAAGCCTCTGCTGCTCGGCGATGATGGTCTAGCTTCAGCAGCTACATTACCTACGGTGCGTTCGTTAATATTAACTGTGCGTCCGGAGTCCCTGTGGCACAGACTGGACCGCTGGTGAACAGCTGTTAGAACGGGCCGTTCAGGTGTTCACAATAGAGCTCCCTGTCGGAGCGGCAGAGCGTGATGTGCACTGAAAAGTTTTTTTTTCCCGTCGCAATATTATCGTTGAGCTAGCTAACTAGCATACATTGTCACTATCTGCTAACGTTAGCTTTAGCCTTCGTTTTCTAATCGTTTTTTTCATAGGCTATAAACAGAGGTGGTATAAGTATATCTTGTAATTGATTAAAATTAGAAGTACTCAGTTCTTGTACTTGAGTAAAAGTAGAAGTACCAGAGTGTAGGAATACTCTGTTACAGTAAAAGTCCTGCATTCCAAATGTTCCTCAAGTAAAAGTAGAAAAGTATTATTATCAAAATATAGTGAAAGTAGCGACAGTAAAAGTAGTCATTTTGCAGATTGGTCCATTTCAGAATAATATGATACGTTTTATAATGATTGATCATGAAAGTGTTCTCAAAGCTGGTAAAGGTGCAGCTAGTTTGAATGACTTTGTATACTGCAGGGTAGCTTTTGGATTTACTCCAGGTCGAACTAAAGTCTGATTTAACACTTGATTATATTTCACATCATTCATCCACATCTGTAAAGTAACTAAAGGTATTACATACATGTAGTGGAGTAAAAGTACACCATTTACCTCTGAACTGTAGTGGAGTAGAAGTACAAAGTAGCAAAACATTGAAATACTTAAGTAAAGTACAAGTATCTCAAAATTGTGCCCAAGTATAGTACTTGTTGAGTTTATGAACTTAGTTACTTTACACCAGTGGCTATAAAGATAGAAAGACTAAGCCTTGCACAGAGGCCTGAAAATACATTTTCAAAATGCTCAACAGTGCTGCCAAAATTATAAACTGACTGCTACACAATTAAAATAAATGCTTTTTATATATTTCTATTAGATGTGACTCTATGGCGTTTCTGTTAATATTAACACTGCTGCTTTAGTTGTTCTGACTGCTAAAATCCTCTGTTATTCCTCATTTTAAAGCCGATATTCTGTGGGGTCAGGGGGCTCGGATCCTTGTCACCTTTTTCATACCTGATGAGTTTGCATCCCTGTTGTCAATTTGTTTGGTTATCTAGGCACAGCTGTGTGTGACTCCCTCTGGTACACTGGTATGTGTTTTCCTAATGTAGAGAGCATTGATTAATTAATAAACTACACACTGACTCTAGATCCTGACCAAATCCTTATTTTTTGATCAAATGTTTTTCAAAAAAATGTATTGTATATTATATAACAGCTGCAAATCACAGACCGGAGTCTCTGCTACTGTGGACCACAAAGGAGGGGATCATCATCCCCATCCCCAAAGACCCTGCATGGCATGGAAATCTCCTCCTCCTGGAACAATTCTACACCCAGCATATGCTCCCTGTGTTGGCCAGTAGAGAGGAGGACATTTAAATAAACATACTCTTAACACCCTCGGACTCTGCGTTGTGTTTCGTATGTGTGATGGGGTGTTATGCAGAGGGGAGGAAAACAGGACACAGCAGATTGGGATTGTGGTGGAGATGCTGAGCAGTTATTTAATTGTTGCGTGTAATTATTATTATACTGTGTGCTTCTTAGTTATTCCATATTTTGCTGTAACATGGATCTGTATGTAACTCTATATTTAATTGTTATCTACCACACTTCTTTCTACATCATACACCATCATTATACATGATGGTGTATATAGGATATGTATTTATTTGTATACATATCTAAATTGTATAATTTTATTTTTCGTATTTGGGATTTCTCTTTTGTCCACTCAAATACACTTGGCCCTTTCTCTTTTCCATGTGGAAAATGGCAGCTGCATATTCTGCTTTTCTCATCTGCTCCCTGTCTGCTCATCTACGATGAGAATTATATAATTAATTACTAATAATCATTTAAACCTGTTATTACCAATATTTCACAAATTCTTCATGTAAACTTAAGAGCACAGCTGTATGTTGAGTATGTCAGCTTTGCTTGGTTCATCTTACTGGGGGGGGGGGGGGGGGGGGCTGCTACATGGATGTCGGTGCAGTCCACAATAATTTTGCAGCTGAAGGCAGAATGAATTTATTATTGACTCAGAATGAAGCACAACTTCATGTCATACAATACATTGACTTTATTTGTAATTGTGTAAAAAAAATATGAGCATTGATTAGCAAGCAGGACCTGGCAGGAACAGAGAATGGTGATGGATGGAGCTGGGAAGAGAGAAGAATAAAGAAAACAGATCAACTTTATTATCGGATATTAAAAATTCAATTTCAAAACAAGTTGCCGCTCCTACAGTTTTCTAGTGTGTAAAGATGATTTCACATGACCAATGCAAAATATCACACTCAATACATGTGTGTCTCTGAGGGGTGCATTGTGCCTTTGATGTATATAAATAATATACCAGAACCAAATACTATTACGTACAGTGGAAATCAGGTTACCAGAGCAGGTCAGACCAGTGTGCATGTTCCTCAGGGTCTCAGCAGTTACAGGTGAGGTAAAGAAAATAAAAGAGAAAAAGGTCAGTAACAACACTTTAAAGTAACAACACTGAATAATTATCTCTTTTAATAATTTTCTCTCAGTAATCACTCAACTACTGTCTTTCCAACAAACAGATTGACTCACTCTCACTATCATCACAATGAAACACGTCCAGAAGAATGTCATGCAAAGCTGCCTGCCTTCCTTCCTTCGACTCTCCCTGAACTGCCTGATCTTTTAATGGTCAATGTTAACCATTTGTGCAGATAGCATTAAGTAGAAAAGATCGCTGATACTAATGTGGCGTTAGCCTACCTCCCGCCCCCTTAGCACCTGGTGGAGGAAGGGGCGATAGGCTACTCTTCAAATGTTTCACAAAATACTTACCATCATGACTACTCTTACTGTTTAACATTTTGGTTTACTTCATGTTAAGGCTAATACAAATGACAAGGCTAAGTAATGTAATATAATGCTAACTAACATGCTCGCTACTAGCTAGGTAGCTAACTTGACTATGTTCCATGCAAAACATGTATATTACCTGATATGTTTGGTCCAACGACTCCTGGTCCTTTCATCAGACGGGAAGCGATAGAACGAGCAAGTGGTATGATCTCTTTTGTGATTACAACCTCGTACAAAGCACACAGGCATCTTGTAAAAGTGAATTTATTGGAGCAATCTCTTATATTTATTGGAGGGAATAAATCAGTCTTCTTCTTCCTCTTTGCTTTGCGAGTCACAACCAGTCTTGGAGCATTATCGCCTATGACATCACTTACGCGACCCAGAATGCATTTGGGATTTGTAGTCTTTCTAGTTGCGTATTATTCATAGTCTTATATTTCAGCATTTTTACGACAAACTGTGACTTTTTTTGCATGGAAATGATTGTTTAAGATTGACAAACATCATATGTGTCATTCGTGGCACAATTCAAACGGGATCAAAAGATAACTTTTCTCTCTCCATTGACTTCAATGTATAATTTTCCGCTTCCGGGGTCCCATGGAGGCTCCCGGAAGGGGAGGGACTTCGCCTCTCTATGGCTGGCGTATATGTCACGTGATCTTCAATTTTCTAGCTGCAGAAAAAAAAAACATCGTTTTATTCTTGGTGGAAAATGTATATTTTAAAATTAGTTTGGCCATTAAAATGCGTTTTGATGTCATTTGATGCGAGAAATATGAGTTGTTATTTCAGATTATGTGTGCAGTGGATGTAAATGATCTTTAGTTTGTTAGTTATTACGAAGATTACTTCAGGAAATTGCGTCCATAGAACGTTTTCATTGTTACCAAGGTGCTTGCTAGGGACGCTGCTATCGATATTATTTATGTTATGTTGTGTAACGGCCCGTCCACACTACAGCTTCGACAGCTTCAAAAACGGTTTCCAACGCGTGTGCCCATTCACTTTGAATGGGGTGACGTCACGTTGCCTCGCTTTTCGCCGAACTGAATTGTGGGTAGCAGAGCGGAGCTTTCCTGGGGTTTCAGGCTGCAAAAGTTGAACAATGTTCAACTTCTGAAGCCGGAGACGCCGGAGTAGCCAGCGTCAGCCAATCAAATCCCGTTTATGCAAATCTGATAGTTCAATCGCTAGCCAATCAAACCACGTGCAAGCTGGGAGAGCCAGACCGCAGTTCATTTCCTCATATTCCAAACGAGAAATTACGGTAGCAAATCACCCGGTTCTTTACGACCAGAACTATTTACTGGGATACAAACCGGAGGAACCAGGCATGGAGGGAGGTGGCAGAGACAGTGGGGGAAACTGGTAGGTTTTCGCCTGTTTGGGGAGTTTATATATATATATATATTGCTCGCATAAAATCCCCGGGGTTTTTTGCTTTGTATGCCGGGGGCGGGACATTCATGTGATTGGTTGTTGGTCGCGGTGCTAGAATAAAATCCCCAAGCTTCAGACACGCCCAGCTCCAAGCTTTTTTTGAAGCTATAGTGTGGACGGGCCGTAACTGTTTAATGGTGTTATCTTTATTGCTACCCCCTTCCCCGTCAATGTATAGTGTTGGTCCACAGCGCAAACGTATTAGTTTAACAAAATCCGCATCTAAAGATACGTTATTTTCCCCTGTGATATTCCAGTCTCAAATCTCACATCACATCGTAATTAACAAAAGACCGAAAAAAAATGTTTTAATTAAATAATATTTTATTCTGAGTGTGCTTGCTTTTCTCTTTGAAAGTAATCACATAATGGCATTGTAATACACGGTTCAGCTGCATTAAATATTACATATCTGCTGTAGTTCTCTATTTATAGAGCCCTGATGAGAAGACTTCTAGACAAACATGAGGAACTGCCGCCAACACTGAAAACGTGACGTGGATCATAAATATATCAGCAATTAAACAACATCTTACATTTCTTTTCACACAATACGTCCCTTCGCAGTATCAACACTAATTCGGCTGACTTTTATATTTGATCCAATTGGTAGATAGGCTGTATTTACACCATAAAGGTGCACAGCTGATAGAAAGGGACACCTGGTGGTTAAAGCATGTTATTCAATTTCATTATTTTTATTATTAGATATTAATAGGATCCCTATAAAGTATATTCATTACTCGTTATTCTCTACTAATAGTTAATTAAAGACTGTATATAATGACTATTTTGCACATCCCTTTCAAGATTTCAAGATTTTCTAAGGTTTATTGACATATTACATTCACAAACGGTGTAGTTATGCGATGAATGAAAAAATTGGGTCGCAGGTTCCTCAATAGTGCATTACAAGACATCTATCAATATTTGTGCATACCTCCAGCAATGTTAACTATGTTGAAGCACGTATTTTAACTGATATTATAAATATGTATTATACTCTTATAGGATGTATATAGATATTTTATCTCAGGCCTTGTCAGGTATTGAACAATCAATAAATAAAGAACACAGAGTTATTAAATATAAAACAAAGAATTTGTGTGATTATACTAAATAATTTACAAATAAACACCACTGCATATTTACAACTGTTACACATGCTGATGTAACGCAAATGTTTCCAATTTGGGATCAATAAAGTATATATTATCTTAAGATGATCGATGGCTTCTGCCATATCTGCAAAATGTGCCTCTGAACCTTGACAATTGCTTGTTTTAGGCTTATCAATTAATGTAATGTAATGTCATGTTATCAATTAACAACAAGAGGGGTCACAAACATAAGACCAGCTGTTAAATAAAGCTCTTCTGACCTTAGCTGGCATGTGGGTATATATATTAATGCTGCCCATTATGGGCACAAGCAATTTTCACCCATTTATTAATTATATGTTTTAAATTTGAGTGTTCCCTATCCCTTAAACCTCCAGGGATGTACACAGTATACTGGCAACTTCTTATTATGGGAAATACGACAAATTCTTTTAAAACTACAACTCCCAGTAGAGACGTGCCATAGATAGAGAACATGTTGCGAAACACAATATCGATAGCAGCGTCCCTAGCAACAAGTAACAAGTAGTTAATAATAATAAAAGACATTAAGAAAAAGGCATTTTAAACAGTCATTAAAAAGCAACACAATCTATCTGCATTGCATTACTCTAAACATGTAATAACGTGCTTTAACCAGTAGGTGGTTTGGGTTAAAAAGCTGTCAAGTTTACAGTGTTAACAAAATAAAATATACTGCTGTTTCTGGTTTAGTTTACGAGGGATATATTTAGTTATTGTTTTGATATTTGTAACACAAAAGCGATGGAAAAAACCCACAGCAACACAGAAAAGATGGTCTTAACATGACCCAGCGGTCTAGTAGTTAATAAAAAACAATAATATCAAAACAAAATATTACTACTAACTTTATTGTGAAATTCAAACTGAACGGTAAAAGAATAGTTTCCGGTCTATTCTGAGCCCGATCTCTGTAGATAAATAAAAATAAAGAACTACGACAGATGTGTAATATATTTAATGCAGCCGAACCATTTATTGCAATGCATTCATGTGATGACTTTCAAAGAGTAAAGCAAGCACTGCTGAATAAAGTATGATTTTATCTTTTACGAAAGGTTTTTTTTCATATGGAATGCAGTTGGAGGTCAACCAATCACAGAGCTTGAGAACTAATCACGGGGTTTGTCAAACAGAGCACATGGTGTAGTCCTAAACGATAGCTGGGGATTCTGGGTAGTGTAGTGTCTTCTGCCATCCTTTACTCCGAAAAAATATTTGTTTCTCCGAATCGAAGGGGAAAAATACAAAAGCATTGCACACAATTTCAACCAATCAATGTTGTGTAATTAAAAAGGATAATCTGGTGTTGTTTAGTCGATGAGTAGTGCACATATCACTGTAAAATCAATCGACAGTAAGGGGAATACTTATTTCCGGGTGTACAATTCTCCGTTATCCAATGGGAATGGACGCTCACATTGCCTTTAAGGGCAGCCGACACAAACGAATGCCGTGCTTCCATGAGCGTCAAATCCCGCCGCAGATGGGAATACATTGCAATCAGTTGAAAGCTATTTGAAGCCCTTTATGAAGCTGAAGGAGCCTAGGAGCGTCACAACTGCACGCCTCGGGACCCTGACCAAACGTCGCTCCTGGACGATTATGGAGTGAGAGTGTGTTGCTGCAGCGCATCAATCTGCTGCTGAGCGCGCCACATTCTAAATGGCTGAGGTGAAGGCGGAGCTCGGAGAATACAGCATTGTCAATAACACTTCCTCAAGAGCGAAATCCAACGTCTGGGAGGCTTTTGGTGTCATCCTAGATGGAGAAAATAACCAACATGCCACGCTTTTTTAGTCAAATATGGAACTGCTTGTGTAAATACTTGCACGTTTTCACTGCTCATAGGATAAGCGGGTTCGGGTCGGTTTGCGGAACTATTTGGCAGTATGTGCGGGTGGCGGGGCGGGATCGGTATTGCACGTCGAGGGAGCGGGTCTTGAAAATCAGACCCCTGCAGGCAGGGCCGTCCCTGGCCACACTAATTGCGGCGCATAAACACATAGGTGCGCCACATTTGCGTCTCAGTTGAGGCTCCCTCCGCAAGATGAGGCTCCCTCCGCGAGGTGAGGCCCCACGCAGTCTGCGTGATCTTCCTGTAGGGAGGGACGGCCCTGCGTGTAGGACTCCAGGTGGAACTAAAGTCTGATTTAAGAGTCGATTATATTTCACATCATTAATCCAAATCTGTAAAGTAACTCAAGGTATTAAATAAATGTAGTGGAGTTAGATTACACCATTAACCTCTGAATTGTAGAGGAGTAAAAGTACAAAGTAGCATACAATGGAAATACTCAAGTAAAGTACAAGTGTCTCAAAATTGTACTTAAGTACAGTAGGCCTACTTGAGTACATTTAGGCTACTCAGTTACTCCCCAACTCTGAAAAACAGTTTATTCATAATAATTATGAATGATGGGGAAATAAGTTATGAATAAGCTCTATTTAGGTTAACATCTTAACAAGAGTGAATTGTGGCATTTTGGTGTTATTCAGTTAAGAAAAACTATGCATATTTGTTGTTAACCTTGTTCCATCTAACCTGATTGGCTGGTTTAAACTGGGAAGGCGGGCTCTATGATATATTTTTGAAGAGCAGCACCAGCACTGCTGCGGGCAAACTGAAGAATGCTTTGTTCAGGCTATTTAACAGGAAAACGTACCTTTTGCGAGATGTTGACATTTGTATTAATGTATTGTCTTATTTTTAATAATCAATAATAACTAATAATCCATTTTTTGACTTGGCCCTGTTACAAGCTGGCTCTGCTTGCAACATAAGGACAGTTCCACACAGGAGTTGCCCAAAACAAGTATTTATTTTACCCAACACAGTGATTACAACCAACAATAAAACAAACACAGGAGCGGTGTCCAGGTGCACTGAGCATGGCAGCTGAGAGAGAGTGAGAGCCTGTTCTGCAGCCCTCTTAAATAGTGGAACCAGGTGCCACAGGTGGGTCTCATCACTGCTGATTACAAGGAAAACCCAGGTTACAACAGCACCACATGGTGGACAACCACAGGGTTGTCACAGCCTGTTGGATACAAAAGAAATTCATAAATACGTCATATTATTGTATAATAATTACATTCTTCCTCTTTTTTTAACAGTGTGAAGACCTGACATATCCACCCTGTTGTATCTGCAGCTCTGTCAGCTGACTGTAAAACACCAACAGTACAACATGCAACAACTATTTATTTCATAGCATTTAATACATGATTTTTGATCAGAAACAGTCAAATACTAGACCTTGTCAAAAAATATCCTTCCACAGAAAAAATAATGCTGTGGATTATCTTTCCTAGAAAAATGGATAATCGAAAGAAAAAAAAACATACAAATGTTTTCATTTCTCTGACTCTAAATAATGTGTTCTCTATTGTGTCTTACATCCTGTTTTATCCCAAACCTTTTGGACTCCTCGCTGACTTGTCAGGATACAGACAGCTTCCTGGTAGCCTCAGTGTCCAAACCGTCCTTGAATTGGACACCGGGACAGCTGAATAGTACTTCCTGTGGGAACGGCTGGCATCGCATCACATCCTGTTTGTCAGAAGGCAGAGGATGAGGAGACTCTGGACAATTAAATGAACCCTCTGACCATTATAAAACATAAAAGGGGAAATTGACTCCGTAATCGTTCTTCACTTTCAGACTGTTGAAGGGAAACCTTGACCTTTCAGAGATCCATCCATCCTCCAACGGCTCATCCTGTTCAGGGCTGTGGAGGAAAGGAAACATCCCAGCATGCTTTGGGTGAGAGCTGAAAACAGCCTAAAAAGGTAATTGGTGTACTAAAGGATTAACCTATATAGAACAGAAACATGATGTAACTCAAACTCAATGTAAAGATGATATATAATATTATGTACTAAATATGGAATATGAACTCATTATCTACTAACGAGGAAATAAGTACTCCGATGTTATACAAAAGAAAAAGAAGCAATTCTATATTACTAACATAATTTCTTACAAGTACAAGTCCTGCATGGAATATCTGACTTAGATAAAAGGGTACATTTTTCCTTATTTAATTTTCTGCAGCTGGATGTTTTAACCTTCAATCATAAGTCAATGTTTATTTATTTGTTGATTTATATTTTGTATTGGTTAATAACATGAATCTGTAAAGTAGCTAAAGCTGTCAGATAAATGTAGTGGAGCATAAAGTAGCATATCAAGAAAATACTCAAGTTGCAACTATATCAACATTTGACTTAAAGAGCAACTTGCAGGTTTTTTTTTTTTAATAGATTTATGCTTAACCTTGCCTGAAAATTACAGTTAAAAAAGTTAATGCAGGATTTGATATGTTTTACAAGACATAAGGGCAGGAATTCAGAGGAAAATGAGCCCTTTTGAGCTCTGCTACTAAAAACTGCTTTTGTTTAGCATCATACATCAAACGCGTCATATTACGTCACATGGGGGAGCAACTTTCTCGGACTCGTTCTCTGCCCAATCCGCGGTAGTAGTTTGCAGTGGTTGTGATTTAGTGAGCTGGTATTTTTTCGGTAATTTTACATTGCATTTCACGATTAGTATTCGAATATATATTTTCAACCTCTTCTGTGTCAAAACTAGCATTGTGATCCATGTTTATTACTACGTTAGACCGGCCGCTCTCCCCCATGTTACGTCACACGCGGGAGGTCACGTGGGGAGGCTTTTTGTATGCGGAAGTCAAAAAGTCTTACAAAAACGACGCCAGATGTCACTGTAGTGTATATTTCTGTATATTTTAAAAAAAATCTAGTGTATACATCATTTTCCTACACATTTATTCACTTGTGTGTCTAACCTGTAAGTTGCTCTTTAAGTACAAGTATCTTATTACATCCCACCGTGATCTAAATATGCACAGATTCGGTTTTTGTAGTTATATCTAGGATTCCTCTCTGTTGGAAGTCGAGCTGAACCCTAAAAGAGAGGACAGATCGAAGAAGAATTGAACAAAAGATGGAAGGTAGTTTAGTTTGGTTTTTGAAACAGGGCTGAAACAGAGGCTAATTCAACTGCCTCTAGTTGCCAACTGGAGGAGGAGGGGCAGCAGGAGCAACAGCGTGCAGAGCGAGGTTTTTGCAACTATTGACAACTTATTGTTGTGCATGCGTAACATACAATATAACATCTTAATCGCTGGATTCTATCAAAGTACTTCATGGGTCCAAAGAAAACCATCGCTGCGGAGGAGGTCGAGGACATTAAAAAGTCGCTCTACTTCCTGGCGGAGGAAATTTCTGCTGTCAGGTTGCAACAGAAAAACATTTTGGACCTTGTAAAAGAGGTTAAGGATCTGCGGATCCAGAATGCTGAGAAGGACAAGAGGATAACTTACCTGGAGAGCAGAGTGGAGGACCTTGAGCAATATACCAGGATGAACAATGTTATCGTTACCGGGCTCAACATAAAACCCCGGTCATACGCTCGTGCTGTGACCGTTAACAACAGGGGTGAGCCCCGGGAGCTTGATGTCAGCTCCAAGGAGCAAGGTGGCTGCTTTCCTCCAGTCCAAGGGGATCGAACTGGGCTGTGAGAACATCGAGGCATGCCACCCCCTGCCAAGGAGTAACGCTGGCAACAAACTGGCTATTCTCATCAGGTTTGTGAACAGGAAACACAAAACGGCCTTACTCAAACAAGGAAGGAAGCTGAAAGGATCAGATGTCTACATCAACGAGCATCTGACCAAGTACAACGGCGACATAGCCAGAAAGGCTCGCTTCATGAAAAAACAGAAGAAAATTCAGAACACCTGGACAACAAACTGCAAAATATTTATAAAGCTAAACGGAACACCTGAGGAGGCCAAAGTAGTCATCAGAAACATGGAGGATCTGGATAAATACCAATAATCTTCATGTTCTGGACCACACATAAGGTAACAAGCACTTACACACAACCATGACTCACACTGAATGGAGGCAATCATCTTCAATAGGGGAAAATATTATCATAATGTAATACATACTGCCCAATCGTCAAATACAGTAGAAAAATGAAATATGCAGAATGTCCATAGATCACAAGGGGTTTACAAAATGCCTGTAAAAAGAAAAATTCATTGTATAGAGATGTCATGCGAAATAAAACAAAAGAGACAGAGATTAGATATAAAAAATATAAAAATAAATTAACAATTATAATAAGGACCTGCAAAAGTGAATACTATCGGAATATACTAGACAAAAATAAAAACAACATTAAAGGAATATGGAGCATACTGAATAGTATTATAAAAAATGGGTCTAGAAAAAGGAGTTATCCCACATAATTCATTGACAAGGATAAGGAAGAGGAAAATATGGATGTTGTATCCAACAGTTTCAATGATTTCTTTGTAAATGTTGGACCTGAATTAGCAGGCAAAATCCCTGATGGAGGAACATCAGACAATAAGCTGGAAAACTTAATAAAACGTAATCCTTTCTCAATGTTCCTCACAGCATTGCATGAAAGGGAAGTAGTTGATATTGTAACGAAATGTAAAAACAAAAAATCTACGATTGTGATGACATTGACATGACTGTATTAAAAAAGGTTATAGATGTTATTTCAAAATCATTCACACACATATGTAACTTATCATTCCAAACTGGTGCATTTCCTAACAAAATGAAAATAGCAAAAGTCATACCTTTGTTCAAAGCTGGGAACAAACATCACTTCACAAACTATAGACCTGTCTCACTTCTACCACAATACTCAAAAATTCTTGAAAAGCTTTTCAATAACAGACTGGACAATTTAATAGAAAAACACAAACTTCTCACCGAAAGTCAATACGGATTCAAAGCCAATAGATCAACATCGATGGCTTTAATAGACTCACTTGAAGAAATTACTACAGATGTAGCACTGAATTTCAGACTCCAGCTTACAGCTTCCTGCCTACGACCTGCCTAAGACCAGTATAGAGGAATGTTAAGCCCTCCCACTATTTTCCAAGAGGGCGTTGCCAGATTTTCAATTTCAGGTTTTAACCAGGAGATGGCGCTTCATTCACAAATACAGAAAGACAAGTTTCATGGACTTTCAGTTTTGTTTTGAAGAGCATTTGAACACATCAATATTTTAGATCAACTAAAGTATATCTAATCTTGTAATTCAATAATATATAGTCTTTATATATTAAATAATCATAATTATAATGTAAATGTTTACATTACACTTCTTTATTTGTTATGCTCATACTTTTACCTTTACAATCGTTTGCTTTAATATGCAGTATATGTTTTGTATATTTTTGTGTTTGCTTCCTCCTGCTCCCTTTCGGACACATACTGTATGATTTATTATTATTATTAATATGAAGATATTATTAAGATAAGATAAGATAAGATGTTACTTTATTGATTGAACATTTTAGTTTAGAATGTGCTGTCTCACGGTAATTCAGAAGGCTCACAGGTCACATTCCGACCATTATTTAAAACAATAGGTGCTTTCACACCGTCTACAGTTTGATTTGTATAGAGGGACCTCTGTTGCTGAATGGCCAGATTAGGTGTGGTGCATTTATTATAGGTGATCAGAGCTAACTGCCTGCCGTCAGATTTCATTTAAAAAACTGATCTGATTTTAAGACTACTTCAGCGCTCATAAAGAATTATAAGAATAAGAATAATACGTATTGAACTGGTTTAATTAATTTGTGAGTTTATTTAACACTAGAACCGCTATTCGGGTCAATTTGTGTGATGTGTGTTGTGTGTGTGCAATGTAACTTTTTTTCAATAAAATATTAAAGTCTCCCAGTCCGTGACTTTTCCTGAAAGTGTGTTATGTAGCACCCTATGTTGTTAAAAATTGCATTCTAATAGCGGGATTTGACAGGTTTAGGTAGGCCTATTCAAAAACCTCTGGCGGTTCTAGTGTTAAGGTAATTAGGTACAGTAGAAGCCCTTTTTTATCAGTAACGAATTTAGCAGTTGAACATAAAAGTCAACTAACTGAGGGTCACTTGCAATGACAGTGTTGTGTCTAATTGTAAGCTTGTCACTCAGAGTAACCTACAGTTAATTTAGCTGCTGGAGAAGAAAGATCAGGGGGGGAGGGGGGGAGAGAGCTGTGGTTGATGGGCCATTAGTTGTGTAAATACACAGCTGAGAGCTGCCGTTTCATTCAGACTGTTTAAAAAATGGTAACAACGGACTATTTTTCTTAGCGGATGCATGCCAATTTAAATCAATACATACAACTATTTTTTAAACCAATACAACTATTTTTTAAATCAATAAAAACCTTTTCTAAATCCATAAGAGCATTTAAATTAATATTGGGAGTCATGTCGTTACTTTGTTGAGAATGTGGCCATGTAATAAGCGGGATAATTTGCAGCGACTTGTTCCTTATGGGAAAAAAAACCCCCGTCATGTGTGTGTGGTTAAAACACCTTCATGAAGTGAAGGAGGTTTTCCTTCTATAAAACAGCTGTGGACAGCAGTGAGTATCACGGACATGAATTCATAGATCAAGGCAGACTGGTGCACACACTCTCCTGTCCTGCCAGACGACACGCCCGTTCTAAGCCGTGTCCCTCACTCCTCACATCCCAAGCTGCATCCCCACAAGTGTATTATGTTGTTACATCGTTTCAGATGTTATGTTTCAATTGTGCTCTGTCTATGTTCAGTGATGCAAACTTGTCACCTTTCGGCGAAATTCGCCGTTTTGAATCCAAAATAGGTCGTTTGTGTGATTCATGTAGATCTGCAATAAAAATATTTTTGGGGTATGGGGGGGTCTGGGACCCGGAGTAATCTGCGGCCGTGAGCTGTTATGTGCCATCATGACACGCATGGTGTTCTTTTTTAATATATATTATAATGAAGTGCGAGCTGTGTGCTCGAGTCTTCCTGCCTGTCGGCTCTGCTCATGGTGGATGTATAATAAGGCTCTGCTGCTCCGACATGATGGTCTAGCTTCAGCAGCTACATTACCTACGGGTGCGTTCGTTAATATTAACTGTGCGTCCGGAGTCACTGTGGCACAGACTGGACCGCTGGTGAACAGCTGTTAGAACGGGCCGTTCAGGTGTTCAGAGCAGAGCTCCCTGTCGGAGCGGCAGAGCGTGATGTGAACTGAAAAGTTTTTCTGTGGCAATATTATTTAAGGAATCGTTGAGCTAGCTAGCTAGCATACATTGTCACTAAGTGCTAACGTTAGCTTTAGCCTTCTATTTCTAATAGTTTTTTTCATAGGCTATAAACAGAGGGGGTATAAGTATATATATATATATTGTACTTGAGTAAAAGTAGAAGTACTCAGATCTTGTACTTGAGTAAAAGTAGAAGCACATAGATCTTTTACTTGAGTAAAAGTAGAAGCACTCAGGTCTTGTACTTGAGTAAAAGTAGAAGCACACAGATCTTGTACTTGAGTAAAAGGAGAAGTACTCAGATCTTGTACTTGAGTAAAAGTAGAAGTACTCAGATCTTGTACTAGAGTCAAAGTAAAAGTACTCAGATCTTGTACTTGAGTAAAAGTAGAAGTACCAGAGTGTAGGAATACTCTGTTACAGTAAAAGTCCTGCATTCAAAATGTTCCTCAAGTAAAAGTAGAAAAGTATTCTCATCAAAATATAGTGAAAGTAGCGACAGTAAAAGTAGTCATTGTGCAGATTGGTCCATTTCAGAATAATATATATGATATGTTTTATAATGATTGATCATGAAAGTGTTCTCAAAGCTGCAGGTGCAGCTAGTTTGAATGACTTTGTATACTGCAGGGTAGCTTGTGGATTTGCTCCAGGTGGAACTAAAGTCTGATTTAACACTTGATTATATTTCACATCATTCATCCACATCTGTAAAATAACTAAAGGTATTAAATACATTTAGTGGAGTCAAAGTACACCATGTACCTCTGAACTGTAGTGGGGTAGAAGAACAAAGTAGCAAAACATTGAAATACTTAAATAAAGTACAAGTATCTCAAAATTGTGACCAAGTATAGTACTTGTTGAGTTTATGAACTTAGTTACTTTACACCATGTGGCTATAAAGATAGAAAGACTAAGCCTTGCACAGAGGCATGAAAATACATTTTCAAAATGCTCAACAGTGCTGCTAAAATTATAAACTGACTGCTACACAATTTAAAATAAATGCTTTTATATATTTCTATTAGATGTGACTCTTTGGCGTTTCTGTTATTATTAACACTGCTGCTTTAGTTGTTCTGATATCCTCTGTTATTCCTCATTTTAAAGCCGATATTCTGTGGGGTGGGGGAGCCGGGGGCTCGGATCCTTGTCACCTTTTTCATACCTGATGAGTTTGCATCCCTGTATGTTAAAAAGCCTCAGTCACCTTAATTCATGTAATAAAAACATCTCAGGTAAGTAACACTCAAAGCTAAATGTGCAATACCATGTTCAGCTGTGTTACTATTTATAATGTTATTGTTGTTACATCAGAAGATGTACATATTGGAATGATTTCTTAACTTACAGTAGGCTATTTTTTACAATGTGTGTTGGAAGGATTTATTAAATTACAATGAATATTGTCATTGTTGAAGGCTTTTAGAGAAGGGTGAACTATAAGCCTGAATTACATAACATTTTATACCTAAAAACATAAAAGCCACAATAAATAAATCACAATTATTCTAGTTATTTTTACCTCCCGTATTGCTTTCAACCCACCAGCTGTAATGGTGTTGTTACGTCACTAACTGTAAGCTTGTCACATACAGTCTATGGTCACTCAGAGTAACCTACAGTTAATTTAGCTGCTGGAGAAGAAAGATCAGGGGGGGAGGGGGGGAGAGAGCTGTGGTTGATGGGCCATTAGTTGTGTAATACCGTTTCATTCAGACTGTTTAAAAAACGGTAACAACGGACTATTGTTCTTAGCGGATGCATGTCAATTTAAATCAATATATACAACTATTTTTTAAATCAATAAAAACATTTTCTAAATCCATAAAAGCATTTCAATTAATACTGGGAGTCGTGTCGTTACTTTGTTGAGAATGTGGCCGTGTAATAAGCGGGATAATTTGCAGCGACTTGTTCCTTATGGGGAAAATAGCACCCGTCATGCAGATCAGGATCCCTCCGCCACGCTTTGGGATCCTGATCTGCCGACGAGGCTCCATTAAAATATAAATATTTTGAGTGAATTACTGAGTTTAGGCACGTTAATAACGTTTTAATGAAGTTGAATACAGTATATTCATATGAGTCAGTGATTTCATGTCAATTCGGCGAACATACAGATGTAGCACTGAATTTCGGACTCCAGCTTACAGCTTCCTGCCTGCGACCTGCCAAATACCAGTATAGAGGAATGTTAAGCCCTCCCACTATTTTCCAAGAGGGCGTTGCCAGATTTTCAATTTCAGGTTTTAACCAGGAGATGGCGCTTCATTCACAAATACAGAAAGACAAGTTTCATGGACTTTCAGTTGTGTTTTGAAGAGCATTTGAACACATCAATATTTTAGATCAACTAAAGTATATTTAATCTTGTAATTCAATAATATATAGTCTTTATATATTAAATAATAATAATGTAAATGTTTACATTACACTTCTTTATTTGTTATGCTCATACTTTAACCTTTACAATCGTTTGCTTTAATATGCAGTATATTTTTGTGTTTGCTTCCTCCTGCTCCCTTTCGGACACATACTGTATGATTTATTATTAATATGAAGATATTATTAAGATAAGATAAGATGTTACTTTATTGATTGAACATTTTAGTTTAGAATGTGCTGTCCCACGGAAATTCAGAAGGCTCACAGGTCACATTCCGACCATTATTTAAAACAATAGGTGCTTTCACACCGTCTACAGTTTGATTTGTATAGAGGGAGCTCTGTCAGTTTTCGAATTACCCATTTGCTTTCGGGGAGCCCTATTTTTCAGAGCACATCCTGCTACTAAATATGTCACACGCACGCTCTGTTGACTGGCGCAGCAGCGCGGATGCGATCAATTGCTATAAAAACACTCTTCTACTAATACAGACGGTGTCACTATGCCGGCGGATGTGGCCGTTGTTGAAGCCTCTTCAGGCTCCGCATCGGCATGCCTCTCCCTCGGTGTGGAGCTGTCAAACTCGACCCTAACGCCGCTTACAGCCGGCCAACTAAAAGTTGTTTTCCGTTCACGTTGTCATTTTTAGACTCCTTCACTTCTTTGCTTGTGAATCCAAAAGCTGTGACGCTTGGCTGTTTTCGTTTTGCCATATTTTTTTATTACAAAGCCAGAGTTAAAAAAATATCAATATGAACATTTCAAATACCGCGCCGGCATCACCGCCATAACCATAGCAACGTAAGTAAGAATGCAGCGCCGCCACGTACAGATGGCAACACCCAGACATATTCACAAATATAAAACAAATATTCAGAAACTGTAATGAACAATAACTATTATTTATTTTATGAACTGTTATTTACAGAAACTCAACATTTCTAATCTGTGTGACACAAATATGCACGATTTTTTTGGGCTCCCCCTATTTATCTCAAAGTCAGCCTTCAGGGGAGCTCCCTCCCTCTTCGGGGGAGCCAAGCTCCCCCTAGCTCCCCCCCATTTCGAACAGTGTCTGTGGCTGAATGGCCAGCGATTAGGTGCGGCACATAAATCATAGGTGATCAGAGCTAACTGCCTGCCGTCAGATTTCATTTAAAAAACAGATCTAATTTTAAGACTATTTCTGCGCTCATAAAGAATGATAAGAATAAGAATAATGCGTATTGAACTGGTTTCATTAATTAGTGAGTTTATTTAACACTAGAACCGCCAATCGGGTCAATTTGTGTGATGTGTGTTGTGTGTGTGCAATGTAACTTTTTTTCAATAAAATATTAAAGTCTCCCAGTCCGTGACTTTTCCTGAAAGTGTGTTATGTAGCACCCTATGTTGTTAAAAATTGCATTCTAATAGCGGGATTTGACGGGTTTAGGTAGGCCTATACAAAAACCTCTGGCGGTTCTAGTGTTAAGGTAATTAGATACAGTAGAAGCCCTTTTTTATCAGTAACGAATTTAGCAGTTGAACATAAAAGTCAACTAACTGAGGGTCACTTGCAATTACATTGTTGTGTCTAACTGTAAGCTTGTCACTCAGAGTAACCTACCGTTAATTTAGCTGCTGGAGAAGAAAGATCAAGGGGGGAGGGGGGGAGAGAGCTGTGGTTGATGTGCCATTAGTTGTGTAAATACACAGCTGAGAGCTGCCGTTTCATTCAGACTGTTTAAAAAACTGTAACAACGGACTATTTTTCTTAGCGGATGCATGTCAATTTAAATCAATACATACAACTATTTTTTAAATCAATACATACAACTATTTTTTAAATCAATAAAAACATTTTCTAAATTCATAAAAGCATTTCAATTAATATTGGGAGTCATGTCGTTACTTTGTTGAGAATGTGGCCGTGTAATAAGCGGGATAATTTGCAGCGACTTGTTCCTTATGGAGAAAATAACACCCGTCATGTGTGTGTAGTAGAGGTGTGTGTGGTTAAAACACTTTCATGAAGTGAAGGAGGTTTTCCTTCTATAAAACAGCTGTGGGCAGCAGTGAGTGTCACGGACATGAATTCATAGATCAAGGCAGACTGGTGCACACACTCTCCTGTCCTGCCAGGCGACACGCTCGTTCCAAGCCGTGTCCCTCACTCCTCACATCCCAAGCATCCCCGAAAAGTGTAATATGTTGTTACATCTCAGATGTTATGTTTCAGTTGTGCTCTGTCTATGTTCAGTGATGCAAACTTGTCACCTTTCGGCGAAATTCGCCGTTTTGAATCCAAAATAAGTCGTTTGTGTGATTCATGTAGATCTGCAATAAAAATATTTTTGGGGTATGGGGGGGGCTGGGACCCGGAGTAATCTGCGGCCGTGAGCTGTTATGTGCCATCATGACACGCATGGTGTTCTTTTTTTATATATTATAATGAAGTACAAGCTGTGTGCTCGAGTCTTCCTGCCTGTCGGCTCTGCTCATGGATGTATAATAAGGCTCTGCTGCTCCGAGATGATGGTCTAGCTTCAGCAGCTATATTACCTACGGGTGCGTTCGTTAATATTAGCTGTGGGTCCGGAATCACTGTGGCACAGACTGGACCGCTGGTGAACAGCTGTTAGAACAGGCCGTTCAGGTGTTGAGAGCAGAGCTCCCTGTCGGAGCGGCCGAGCGTGATGTGAACTGAAAAGTTTTTCTGTGGCAATATTATTGAAGGAATCGTTGAGCTAGCTAGCTGGCATACATTGTCACTATCTGCTAACGTTAGCTTTAGCCTTCTATTTCTAATAGTTTTTTTCATAGGCTATAAACAGAGGCGGTATAAGTATATATATATTGTACTTGAGTAAAAGTAGAAGTACTCAGATCTTGTACTTGAGTAAAAGTAGAAGTACTCAGGTCTGTACTTGAGTAAAAGTAGAAGTACTCAGATCTTGTACTTGAGTAAAAGTAGAAGCACACAGATCTTGTACTATAGTAAAAGTAGAAGTACTCAAATCTTGTACTTGAGTAAAAGTAGAAGCACACAGATCTTGTACTAGAGTAAAAGTAGAAGTAGCCTACTCAAATCTTGTACTTGAGTAAAAGTAGAAGCACTCAGGTCTTGTACTTGAGTAAAAGTAGAAGCACACATATCTTGTACTAGAGTAAAAGTAGAAGTACTCAGGTCTTGTACTTGAGTAAAAGTAGAAGTACTCAGATCTTGTAATTGAGTAAAAGTAATAGTCCCAGAGTGTAGGAATACTCTGTTACAGTAAAAGTCCTGCATTCAAAATGTTCCTCAAGTAAAAGAAAAGTATTATCATCAAAATATAGTGAAAGTAGCGACAGTAAAAGTAGTCATTGTGCAGATTGGTCCATTTCAGAATTATATATGATATGTTTTATAATGATTGATCATGAAAGTGTTCTCAAAGCTGGTAAAGGTGCAGCTAGTTTGAATGACTTTGTATACTGCAGGGTAGCTTGTGGATTTACTCCAGGTGGAACTAAAGTCTGATTTAACACTTGATTATATTTCACTTAATTAATCCAGATCTGTGAAGTAACTAAAGGTATTAAATACATGTAGTGGAGTCAAAGTACACCATGTACCTCTGAACTGTAGTGGAGTAGAAGAACAAAGTAGCAAAACATTGAAATACTTAAATAAAGTACAAGTATCTCAAAATTGTGCCCAAGTATAGTACTTGTTGAGTTTATGAACTTAGTTACTTTACACCATGTGGCTATAAAGATAAAAATACTTAAGCCTTGCACAGAGGCACGAAAATACATTTTCAAAATGCTCAACAGTGCTGCCAAAATTATAAACTGACTGCTACACAATTTAAAATAAATGCTTTTATATATTTTTATTAGATGTGACTCTTTGGCGTTTCTGTTATTATTAACACTGCTGCTTTAGTTGTTCTGACTGCTAAAATCCTCTGTCATTCCGTGGGGTGGGGGAGCCGGGGGCTTGACACCTTTTTCATACCTGATGAGTTTGCATCCCTGTATGTTAAAAAGCCTCAGTCACCTTAATTCATGTAATAAAAACATCTCAGGTCAGTAACACTCAAAGCTAAATGTGCAATACCATGTTCAGCTATGTTACTATTTATAATGTTATTGTTGTTACATCAGAAGATGTACATATTGAAATGATTTCTTAACTTACAGTAGGCTATTTTTTACAATGTGTGTTGGAAGGATTTATTAAATTACAATGAATATTGTCATTGTTGAAGGCTTTTAGAGAAGGGTGAACTATAAGCCTGAATTACATAACATTTTATACCTAAAAACATAAAAGCCACAATAAATAAATCACAATTATTCTAGTTATTTTTACCTCCCGTATTGCTTTCAACCCACCAGCTTTTATGGTGTTGTTACGTCACTAACTGTAAACTTGTCACATACAGTCTATGGTCACTCAGAGTAACCTACTGTTAATTTAGCTGCTGGAGAAGAAAGATCAGGGGGGGGGAGGGGGGGAGAGAGCTGTGGTTGATGGGCCATTTGTTGTGTAAATACACAGCTGAGAGCTGCCGTTTCATTCAGACTGTTTAAAAAACGGTAACAACGGACTATTTTTCTTAGCGGATGCATGTCAATTTAAATCAATACATACAACTATTTTTTAAATCAATAAAAACATTTTCTAAATCCATAAAAGCATTTAAATTAATATTGGGAGTCATGTCGTTACTTTGTTGAGAATGTGGCCATGTAATAAGCGGGATAATTTGCAGCGACTTGTTCCTTATGGGGAAAATAACACCCTTCATCCAGATGAGGATCCCTCCGCTACACTTTGGGATCCTGAAAGACCGACGAAGCTCCATTAAAATATACATATTTTTGGTGAATTACTGAGTTTAGGCACGTTAATAACGTTTTAATGAAGTTGTATACAGTATATTTATATGTGTCAGTGATTTCATGTCAATTCGGCGAACATAAATGATCGTGGTGAAGATGATGATTAAATTAGGATTAAAAATCGAGATCCGGGCTGCATTTCCTCCCGTTTGTTTTTTTCGAATAACAAAATTATTTTGTTAAATAACAACATGGTGATGTTTTATAAATGATTACATGTCTCTTATTTAGCACAGTAGTATGATATCCGTGACATATGGATCTTAACAAAGTTCCGCTGTACATCCAGCATACTGTATCTCACTTTATTTCACATGAGCTCCAGTGTGGAACCCCACTGCACCCCCTGGTGGATCAATGATCCATTGCAGCTGGCTTCATTATAATTACGTTTATCTATCACGGGGGCGGTCTCAAGTCAAGCTGGAGGTTTTCCCTTGAGCGAGGGCAGATCACGTACCAATCACGGCCCTCGCGTTTCAAACTGTCTGAAATGAATCGCTACATCTGTAAACATAAATGATCGTGGTGAAGATGATGATTAAATTAGGATTAAAAATCGAGAGCCGGGCTGCATTTCCTCCTGTTCGTTTTTTTCGACTAAACAACATTATTTTGTTAAATAACAACATGGTGATGTTTTGTAAATGATTACATGTCTCTTATTTAGCACAGAGTATGATATCAGTGACATATGGATCTTAACAAAGTTCCGCTGTACATCCAGCGTACTGTATCTGACTTTATTTCACATGAGCTCCAGTGTGGAACCCCACTGCACCCCCTGGTGGATCAATGATCCATTGGAGCTGGCTTCATTATAATTACATTTATCTATCACGGGGGCGGTCTCAAGTCAAACTGGAGGTTTTCCCTTGAGCGAGGGCAGATCACATCCAATAACGGCCCTCGCGTTTCAAACTGTCTGAAATGAATCGCTACACCTGTAGCTCAATTGACCAAAAGAAACATGCCATTGGAATATTCATTGACCTAAAAAAAGCATTTGACACAATTAATCATGACATATTAATAAAAAAACTGGAACGTTATGGAATCAGGGGTGTTGTTTTGGAATGGGTAAGGAGTTATTTAACCAACAGGCAACAGTTTGTGAAGCTGGGAGAGTGTTGTTCTTCATATTTGGACATTACGTGCGGTGTCCCCCAGGGGTCAGTATTGGGGCCGAAACTATTTATTATGTATATTAATGAAATATGCAATGTATCGACAGTACTCAAATTTGTTTTGTTTGCTGATGACCAGTGTTTCCCCTATATGTTTTCAGCAGCGGCGCTTTTTTTTTTTTTTTTTTTTTTATTAAAATAATTATAAGTGCTGCCCCCTAGCGCTCGCGGCAACTTCGAGCCACCGATACGCGGGAAAGCTGTCATTTTCAGAGCTGAAGGAAAACTGCCTGACAAGACAGACAACAGCAAGTTGAAGCAGACATAACTTTATTTGGACACAATCACCTCAAGAAGAAGGTCATAACGCCATAAATGTAAGTTATTATAATTTAAAATGTTGTTACATTTAGATTAAGTAAATTAATACTTTGATAAAAGCCTACAGTTAAGAATGAATTACATCTAGCTAACTTAGCTAGTTTGTAAGGGATAATGTGCAGCGACGCGGTCATTATGGGGAAAAGAACACCCGACAGGCTGATCAGGATCCCGACGCGAAGCGGAGGGATCTAGATCTGCATGAAGGGTGGCAGAACCCAAGATATTCAAGTCACTGGGGCAGTGGAACGAAGTGGAGACATTTGGCACATTCATTACTAGGTGCCATGCTCTTTTGACACCTGATATTAAACTAAAAAATTGCCTGATGAAAGTGATGTAAATGAACAACAAAAATAAAATAAGTTACATTTGTGTTATTGGCTATGGTAGTTTATTGGTATGTTCAATTATTTGATTATTAAAATGTAAAACAATCTTTTTCATATGGGTGTTTAGAGTTAGATCTAGTCTCTAGTCATTGTGTGCTCAAAGTGCACCAGATTGAAGCATTTTATATTAAAATGTAAAAACAAATCTTCCCGGGGGGGCATACCCCCGGACCCCCCTAGAGGATGTGATGTCCAACCACCAATTATGTTCATACAATACTGAATACATTTGAAACCTTTAATGATGTATGTGTCTTTCTTGTGCTGGCAGACAAATAGAAACATAATGGCGGGAAGCACTTCGCACGCGCACACACTTAAAATGTCCACGCGCGCCGCGCTCACATTTTGCTGGGCCCGCGTGCCTTAGCACCGCTGCTATGACTCCATCCTAGGGGAAACACTGATGACACTAATATATTTTGTTCTGGGGACAATGTACAGCTACTATTGGAAGAGATCACAGCTGAAATATGCAAACTAAAGTTATGGCTAAACAGTAATAAGTTATCATTAAACTTGAATAAAACAACATTAATCATATTTGGAAATAGCAATACACTAGCATCCATTAAGATGGATGGGATTTTCATTGAGAGAGTTAAAGAACATAAATTCCTGGAATCACAATTGATGAGAAACTGAGTTGGAAACCACACATAAAACATATTCATTCCAAAGTCTCAAGAAGTATTGCAATATTAAACAAGGCAAAACAGATTCTTGATCAAAATTCCCTCCACATTCTTTACTGTTCATTGGTGTTACCTTATTTAAGTTACTGTGCAGAGGTTTGGGGCAGTAATTATAAAACTACAACACAATCTCTATTTATTCTACAAAAAAGAGCAATAAGACTTCTTAAAAATGTTGGCTATAGGGATCATACAAACCCATTATTCTTAGAGCTAAAATTATTAAAACTGTCAGATCTTGTTGAATTCCAAATTGCACAAATCATGTTTAAGGCAAAAAACGTTCAATTACCTGGGAATATTCAGATATTGTTAAATGAAAGACAAGGGAATTATTATTTACGTGGTTCATTTATATTTAATAATGTTAGGGTGCGCACAACAAAGATAAGTTTTTGTGTTTCTGTTTGTGGGGTGAAGATCTGGAACAATTTGAGTGAGGAGCTAAAGGGATGTCCAAACATAAAACTATTCAAAAAGAGGTATAAAGAAACAATTCTCACAAGGTACAAGGATGAAATTGCTAAACCATAACTGTTTATATTCTTGTTTTGTATTCTATTTATGAATTTGTGTATGTACATATGTATATATATATAAATATATAGAGACCATTCTCCTAACTTGCCTGTATATATTATATGAATGATTATATAAATTAGGAAAGGTTTAAGTATACATTGATATTGTATGTTAACATATATTAAGATGTTAAAAAAAAAAAAAAAGGGAGAAGGGGTCGGATTAAATAAGTGTAAACTTCTTCCGATCCCTTTTTGGATGTGTAATTAGCAAAAGCTTTATTGTTATTGATATCAGACAATGATACTACAGATTATTCAATTATTAATTAAATATTTCGTTTTGTTATTGCATTCATTTGTATAGTACTGTATCATGTCTGTATCATCTTTTGTTTCATTTGTATTTTCTTTGGTTTTACACGCTCGAAAATAAATAAATAAACTAAACTAAGTTTTTCATGCAGTCAATTCTGGTTTATTTTCAGAGTAACTGAATACACTCGCATCCACATGCTGTACAACTCAGCATTATATCCAGGAAACAGTACAAATAATAGGTCAAATAGTGAAGCTTCTGTACTGTTTTGTCTTTTTTTTAGAAAGAACTGGACAATGTAAAAATTACATTTATGGAAAGTGAAGTTGCATAAATAAACTATTAATTCAAATATAAAAAACACTTGGCAGTTAAACAGAATGTTTGAAAGTCAATTCAACATGCTTAAAGTCAACTATGAAATAAAGTGTAACTAGGAACATGGAACAATACTGATAGCTTTTGATTAATTGATTTACATTAATTAGTTTGGAGTTTGGGCGCAACATTTAACACAATTAAAATAACCAGCCAAAGGAATAAAAGACATCCTGCAGAGAACAATACCTCTTCAACATTTATCATTTCACTAATCTGATATCAATATCAACTGTATGAACCCAGCCATGTACCAGAGCCAGCTCATTGTCCTCAAACATCCCATAATATAAAGCTAACCTTAACCATGACCACAATGTATCTGATATTTTAATGTGACGCTCACTGTGATGCTCCATCAATCAATCAATCAAATGTTATATATATCACAGGACACAAAGACGTGCAATAGATGTTGTGTGTAAACTAAAAAGATAATACATTTATAACATAGTAGTCTAACGCAGCGTCCACACGGCGGCGTGCGTTGAAGCTTGCCGGCGGGCATGTCTGAAGCTCGACCAACAACCAATCACCTGAATCTCCCGCCCCGGACACACAAGCAGCGGTTTGATTGGCTAGAGCTTGTACTGGCATATGATTTGATTGGCTGACACTTCCGTCGAAGATTCAAAAGTTGAACATTGCTCACTTTTTGAAGCGAGCAACGCGAGCAAAGCGAAGCGATGCTCCCACAATGCAGTTCGGCAAAGTGTGACGTCACCCCATTCAAAGTGAATAGGCAGAAGTGTTGAAGCTTCAACGCACGCTGCCGTGTGGACGGGCCGTAAATGTAAGAAAAGAGGTGTGCCTATAAAAAAAGAAGATGGAGCCAAGTGGATGTCAACACTCTTCCAGGTGCCACTAAACAGAAACAATAGTAAGTTGCAACAAGGGTAGCCACAACTCATGATCCAGATGTAACCCTTAATGCTGGCAACCTGCCAGGTGAGAGACACAAAATGTCCCGAGACGCTGAGTTACATGCATTTTGGACATTGGTGCAAAGAGATAGCAAGGACATAATTGCATATAGATAAACAGAAAGAGAAGAGAGATGAAAGTTAAAAGTCCCCCGACAGTCTCACCCTAGCAGCATAACTTGGGAATTTTTCAAGGCAAGCCTGAGCCAGTCCTAACTTTAAGCTTAATGAAAAAGAATAGACTTAAGCCTGCTCTTAAATGGAGAGAGTGTGTGCACCTGTAAACTGCAGAGAAGTGCAGCGCAAACTTTGTGCACATTAGGCTATTTACACAGGAGGTAGTGCAGTCTACAACGCACGCGCACACACACACACACACACACACACACACACACACACACACACACACACACACACACACACACACACACACACACACACACACACACACACACACACACACACACACACACACACACACACACACACACACACACACACACACACACACACACACACACACACACACACACACACACACACACACACACACAGAGAGAGAGGTAGACCTGCAGTGGCCCAACTCCCCAGGTTTTTTTGTGGCACATTTTGGTCATTTAATACATTTAATATTTTAAATGTGGTTATAAAGCAAACAAAAGTGTAAATACGTAACAAGATTTTATATTTCATTTTTTGTATATCAATGACCACATTATTTTATATTACTATTATTTGTTCATTGCTCTGTTTAAGCTAGAGAGCCAGCCAGTACAACAGAACAGAACGTGTGGTTTCTAGGTGAACTGAAGGTAAAAGACAGGGTATATAAAAAATGTGTAGATCTGTAAAAGCAAAAGTGACGATGTGTGTTTGAAGTTCACTCTGTTTGAGCAGGTGTGTGCATCCGGCTCAGGAAACACCTGAAAGTCTCTCTTTGTACTTAAGACATGCCTGTATGTGTGTGTGTGTGTGTGTGTGTGTGTGTGTGTGTGTGTGTGTGTGTGTGTGTGTGTGTGTGTGTGTGTGTGTGTGTGTTTGTGTGTGTGAGTGTGCATGCATCTGGCTTGTTTTCCCTCTTTATAGTGTTTCTGTCTGGACAAAATCACCCAGAGACATGTGTCTGACATCATGCTTTGCCATGCCTAATTTCTGCTAATCCACAGAGACACACACACAAACAGTCTCTTTTTCTCACACACACACACACGCACGCACGCACGCACGCACGCACGCACGCACGCACACACGCACACACACACACACACACACACACACACACACACACACACACACACACACACACACACACACACACACACACACACACGCACACGCACACGCACACGCACACGCACACACACACAAATGGAGTCGTATCAAGGAGCAGCATGCATCGCAGTGAGACGGAGCAGAGCAAGTTAATTTGTACAGTGCCAGGAAACATTAATTCCTTGTAGCGTTTGTTAATTTCCATCCTGGGAGCTCCTGGAATTTCCATCCTGGGAGATGTGACAGGCCGTCAGCCGTGTCTGCATGTCCCTGTTTTTATTTGTGATTCTGTTGCTGCTGTGTGAATCGGCTTTGGAGTTTTAAAGATAATGAATAATTTATAAATACAATGAAAAATACACAACTGAACTGTATGATTTAAGAGATGCTTGTGGGTGTGCTTGTGTGTTTGTTTGTGGTGTTCGATCAAAACAACACTACTGTCACTTTTCAAGTCATGAATACAATTACCACGGAACAATTAAAATAAGGAACCCTGCAATGGCCGGCTTCCTGTTGGGTTTCCAGTTTCACCCCAATATACTTTTTTTATCATCTCCACCTGTTACTTTTACCCACTACATTTCATACAAGTAGGACATTTGCTAATATGTTCTAGCTGGCATTGTTTATCAAAAAAATTTTAAAGCATTATTTAATTTTTCTATAAAAGCAGACCACACTTTTGGATTGGGAAAATGTAAAAAAGCTCTGCGCTGGCTTTTTTCTGCTTTAAGGTACAACTTCCGACTACACTCCCTACAAATACCAGAATTCTACGGGATCGTTGAAAAAGATTTAGTACATGTCTGTCTTAAAACAGCAGTTAGTAGAAGTAAGACCTCTGATAGTTTATTTAGTAGGTCTGAGTAACAGTTAGAAATGTACTTAATCAATCAACCAATCAAAGTGATTCAATCCCAGGCATACTTGCCAAGGTTGAGACCTCAGAAATCAGGAGCATTTCAAAACAACCGCGGGGGGGGGGGGGATAGTGGATCGCCAGAGCTGTAGATTAAGTACATTAACATGCTTATTGTAGTTGTAAGTGCAATGCACTATATAGTATCATCACTGAGTGATCCGAACTCGCGACAGGGGAAGCAAACACAGCAACGCTGTCTCCTAAAAATTACGTTCCCACAGAACTAAACTGCATTCTCAATTAAGTTTAGCAAGAAACGTATTTTCTCCCACATTACGTTTGTTATGAACGTATCTCAGATACGTTTATTTTCTACATATCTTCTAGAAACATATTTTCTCCCAGGTTACGTTTCTTATGAACGTCTCTTAAATACGTTTATTTTCTACATATCTTTGCCATTTATTATCTTGCTTATAATAATGATAATAGTAATTTATAAATATCATTTTAGAGCACACATTTGAAATCAGTAGGCGAGGCTGTAATTTCGCCAGCTGTTACTCTCATGAGCGAGGCAGAAAATAATAGTTTTAACATGCCATAAAACTGCTGTGTCGTTTATTGCACCTCAAACATTAAAACAAATCCAGAGTTACGTGTTTCTGTACTTCCTCTAAGAAGAAAGGACAGTAACAGAAGATCTCTGTGACGCCAGATGTGGTGTTGTTAATGCGATATGATATCCGGAAAAAATGTCAGTTTAGGATGGCCGAAGACACTAGACTACCCACAATCCCCCAGCTATCGTTTGGGACTACAGTCCCGTTGCCAAACCAACGGTTGCCAAGATGTTGGAGTGGCAGTGTGCCAAGGTTACGCCGAGCGTCAAGCTCTTTGAAATGGAACGAAACCACGGCAGACTATTCCAAACTGGACTCGAACGCCCCCCCAGAACTACACATGCTGGCTATTGTGTTTCGCAACATGTTCTCGCACGTCTCTACTGGGAATTGTAGTTTTAAAAAGACGTTTTCGTTTTCCCAAAATTAGAAGTTGACAGTATTAAACTGTGTACAGCCCTGGAGGTTTAGGCGATAGGAAACAAATTGGTGTGTACAAATTTAAAACATGTAATTACTAAATGGGTGAACATCGCTTGTTAGCCATAATGGGCAGCATTACCCACATGACAGCTCATTGTTACTTTATAATTCTACTCCACTACAATTCATAGGTTAACCTGGTATTTTTACTCCATTACATTTATTTGAGTTACTTTGCAGATTCTGATTAAGGATGTGAACAACAAGTCCTCCAACTAATACGACCAAATAGGTCGATTGTTTTCCTTGTTTTCCGACCCATTAATATGACCCAGAGCAGCGTTTTCAATCAACAGGTGCGTCAGCCTGCATACCTTTACGACCCACGGGTGCGTTTTAAATCAACGGGAGGCGGCGTAATGACGTACAACGTCCTCGACAACTTCTGTTAACAACCATCGTTTTTCAGACACGTACACTCTTCAAAAATCACGGCTGTCTGTCGTAGAACAAAACGTGATCCGTCTCTTAAATTTGTGTCGACCACAGACCTTATTTCGAGCTATTTTCCCAAATCCTATGGAGAAATCTCATTGGTTCTGAGGCGAGGGAACCGGAAGTGGTAAAATGCTAACTCACCGGGGTTTTGGACTCGTCACTGCATCACTGACAACATCCATTTATTTCCCAGACAAGCTAATAAACGTGAGTAGTCAGATATCAAAAGTATATTCATTTTGGGATATGTATTATGTTGTTTTATTTTGTCGTCTAGTACAGTGAGTAAGATTACTATGTTTACCTAGGAATAATGATAGCAAAGCTAAATTAGCCAAAAGTAGAATCAGCTAACGTTAACGTGAGCATGGAAGTTATGTGATCCATCGGTTCATGCGGTTGATCCAAATGTTATCACACGTCACATTCTTTATAACTATATTAAATACTATTTATCTATTAAGTGAAGAGTGACCAGGGGTGTAATACTGCCGAAACACCGCTCCGGCACCTAAAACGGGGATGGTTGTTAGCATCTGGTGCTAGCTAGCTATGATAACGGATAGGCTAAGAGGCTAATGTACCTAATGTAATATTTACACAGTTAACTTTAGTCTAAGTTATCTCAGTGGGTCTGAAACAGTTTGGTCACCATATATGGAAATACATATTTCCAAGGCACACTTTTATATTATTGTAATGTTCCACAATAGGAGTCAGAAATTCAAGTTCTTAGGTTCAATATCTCCTTTGGTAGTACAGTTGCAAGAAAAAGTATGTGAACCCTTTGGAATTACCTGGATTTCTGCATAAGTTGGTCATAAAATGGAGGAAGCCACTGCTGTCCAGAAAAAATATTGCTGCACGTTTGAAGTTTGCAAAAGAGCACCTGGATGTTCCACAGCACTACTGGCAAAATATTCTGTGGACAGATGAAACCAAAGTTGAGTTGTTTGGAAGGAACACACAACGCTATGTGTGGAGAAAAAATGGCACAGCACACCAACATCAAAACCTCATCCCAACTGTGAAGTATGGTGGAGGGAGCATCATGGTTTGGGGCTGCTTTGCTGCCTCAGGGCCTGGACAGATTGCCATCATCGACGGAAAAATGAATTCTCAAGTTTATCAAGACATTTTGCTGGAGAACCTAAAGCCATATGTCCACCAATTGAAGCTCAACAGAAGATGGGTGATGCAACAGGACAACGACCCAAAGCACAGAAGTAAATCAACAACAGAATGGCTTCAACAGAAGAAAATACGCCTTCTGGAGTGGCCCAGTCAGAGTCCTGACCTCAACCCAATTGAGATGCTGTGGCATGACCTCAAGAGAGCGATTCACACCAGACATCCCAAGAGTATTGCTGAACTGAAACAGTTTTGTAAAGAGGAATGGTCCAAAAGTCCTCCTGACTGTTGTGCAGGCCTGATGCAACTATAGGAAACGTTTGGTTGAGGTTATTGCTGCCAAAGGAGGGTCAACCAGTTATTAAATCCAAGGGTTCACATACTTTTTCCACCCTGCACTGTGAATGTTTACATGGTGTGTTTAATAAAAACATAAAAACATATCATTGTTTGTGTGGTTTTAGCTTAAGCAGACTGTGTTTGTCTATTGTTGTGACTTAGATGAAGATCAGAACACATGTTATGACCAATTTATGCAGAAATCCAGGTAGTTCCAAAGGGTTCACATACTTTTTCTTGCAACTGTATATAAATACAGGTTCATAGGTCACAGGTTGCAGGTCGCAGGTTCAACGTCACACAGCACCCTAAAAAAAATCGAATGAATCTAAAACATCGATGAAATCATTACAATTCATACTATTGGACATACAACAAATGCATAAAAAAAAAAAACAGTAAATAGTTAAATATGCACAAAGATACATTTTTTAAAAGTATTATTCTTATCATTTTTTTAAATTATTGAAATGTATACAGTTAAGTTTCTTATGGGTGTTGACAGATGTATCCATAGATTTAGTTAATTTTGCCCTCAAAGTGCACAAGATTGATGCATTTAACTTCACGGGGGCCTCCGGACCCCCCTAGAGGACATGAGGTCCACCCCCACTTAAAACATATTCACATGGATAGGATACTAAATAAATGTGCACACTTTTGATATAGTAACCTTTGTACCTCAGCAGGAGGGAGTTAGTTTATAAAGGTCCTTCACTGATCACTTAACTATCACGCAGCTGTGTGCAGCATTTACTGTAAGAAACACACATTTATTCAATAATGCAGACTTAATAAATGACCATTCTTTGTTGATTCTGGCTGGAGTGTTAATTGACAGTAGTTACATAAGCTTCAAAACGAGCCACAACTGCGCGTGCACACGTGCAGAACTTATAGAATTAGCAATACACCCCTGCTAATGATGATTTTAGTATTATGTTCTGTGATGATGGAGCATCAACTTTTGGATCAACCAGATATTTACAGATTAGGGTTGTCCATAACAGTCAATTTAAACATGTGACTGACTCTGTATAACATTGTTTTCCTTACTCTTGTGATTTTTGTTCATCCTATCTAAAAGATAAAAAAACATGAGTTCATTGTTTTAACAAGATTTTTCACGATATAATAAAATACATGAATCCTGTAAACATTTGTAGTATAGTATTCTTATTTTTGGTATTCCCTGACATTATCTTTGTTTCTGTTACAGATGCCTACTCAAAAAGTGTGCCAGACATGCAGGCAAAGCATAGGAGTAGCAAGTAAAAAATGCAAACAATGTGGTGCCATCCAACCCTACAAAGAGAAACTCTCCAAGCAAAAAGAAAAGGTTGCACAGGAGTGGAAGACCACGCAACAGAAAAACCACAGTGTCAACAAAGTGTATGACTCGACACATTTACTGGTAAGCTTTTTTCTCTTGCAGATGTCAGTTATCATAAAAAAGTGTGTAAATAATCCCTGATCTTAATCTTTTTATACAAATTGTTAAATTACTGAATTGATTTATACTTTCCAACAGTCGCCCTCATTTACTTTTTAAAAATAATCCTAATTTCTTAATTAAGTTTATGTGAGAAGTACAGACTAGTGCATGATTACTGCACTTCATGTAATGTGTTAAGCAAAGTTGTTGTCACCGTTGTATTTAAATCTGTAAAGGCATAACACATTTTTTCGAACTGATGTTAGATAGTGTTTGTACTTGCAAGCACCCAGTTTTAGTAAAACATTATTTCTTAACCAGAAGTAACATAGTTCAGGCCAGTGGTAATTCCTAGAATCAGAGCTTCAATGTACATGTTTTTCTAATTATATTGTTATTGTTATATTTTATTTTGGAACTTCATGGTATGGAAAACACATAATTATGTGACTATGGTTTCCAAAAGTAAAATAAATTAAATATCATATACATTTTTGAATAAATGGTAAAACCAAGAATGTCACAGAATCAAAACCAGCCCATATTAATATAGTGCTTGAAAGACAATCAAGACCTGGAAAGAGTTAGTATTAATAAAGAGGCCCTTAAAAGCACTTTCATTAAGCTTACCAGAGTCTCTGACTTTGAGCCGTGTTCGAACAGTCATTTCAAAATCCCCCTGTAACACCAGCTTTACATCTGAAGTGCTGTTAATGCGGAACTTTGAACCTGAAATGATATAGGTTATAGCTTGCTGACATGTTTCAAAGCTAAATGTAGCTTATTCAGATATCTGAATAGTTAAATGGACCCATATTAGGGATGCCAGAAACTGACCATGATCAAAATCGGACAGCCCTGGCGAATATTAATCGATTATTCGCCGCCGAATTGAAACTAAGCCAGGAAAAAAAAGAAAAACATAAATAATAATAAAAATATATAAAAATAAAATCGAATTTTAAAAATAATTTTCGATTATGGAGACTGTAACGAATATTCGAAAAATAGAATAATCGCTGGCATCCCTAACCCATATAAAAATAATTATGCCCATGTAAAAAAAACTCAAAGTGAACCCGAGCTCGATAAACTTCTTTTTTTTTTTACAGTTCTTTTTTAGGGGCTCCCCTAAAAGGGGTCTAAAATCACACCTGGTTAATTGTGGGGTGCCTTCCTCAATGTGCACACGTATCACATCAGTGCATTTTTCACTTATGCAAAATAAATGGAGTTATAATGGCTTTAGGTGTGTGAAAATGTTTAGAGCTGTTGTGTACATAATATTTCTTGTTTTTTTGTGTCCATTGTGTTCCAACTCCACAAATGGAAAATGTTAGATCGGCGTCCCATCCTCCTTCTTGCCAAGAGAGGCACAAATGGTTTTGCGGCCGATTGCATCTGTCCATGGCAAATCGAGACAGAAGATGGTAACAATGCACTTGTTACCATAAAGAGGATTTACGAAAGCCTTATTAATGGTAAAGTATACAAATCTGCATGCTATATTTCAGCAATTTATCTGTTAACATTTTTTGTAAATGAGTTGCTCAGTTATCTGGTTTTAAATGTAAAAAAATGTGAATCACTGTTTACCAAGTAGTACAAATATGTCGTTATGTCTTGTTTTGTCAGTTAAAGGGCCCATGTCATGCTTTTCTGGTTATTACCTGTCCCCTTGTGTGTTATGAAGCTTTTCCTGCATGTAAACGGCCTGCAGAGTCACAAACCCTCAAAGTACACCCTGTAGCGAGTAAAACTCTAACACAGAAAATACCTGTCTATGCTGCTCTTTTTCAATTTTTTTCTTCCTGAGTATAGTGACGTAATGGGCATAGTGACGTACCGGCTCACACACACACACACTCACTCAGCCTTATCTTTTCTCAGCCGAGGCTCCGTGGATCTCCTCACGCACACACGCACTCACACTCACAGCCTGGCTGTAAGTGTGTGTGTGTGTGCGCTCAGGCTGAGTTCCTCGCTGTCTCGCAGACCCCACGCAGCAACCAGGAAACAACACCAGTAATCCAGCTCACAATGTCTGCTCCTCAAGCCTCAAAGGGCGGAGCAGCGAGCCCCCCAACGTCCAGTCAACACGGCACCCAGACCCCACGCAGCATTCTCATCTGTTTGTCCTTACTGGTGTCATTTCCTGGTTGCTAACAAACGCCATTGTAACACATAATCACTGATGTTCCGCTGTTTCATTTTTAGCTGTAATTACTCAGATTATAAATGTATATGGCGGATTATACTTGGTCATTTATTCACCATGCGTCTACTTTTTTTTCTTCTCAATAGTGACTTTGGCAGTTGAACCTGAGGGCCCTTCAACCACACAGGCAGAAATGGCCGCAGACCCAGGATCAGACTTGTCTGTACCTCTTACCACCGAGACTGACACTGAGTTCACAATCTTCCTCACTCCTGTGTCCTCCGGCCTGACTCCTGCTCTCTCCTCCGGGCTGACTCCTGCTCTCTCCTCCGGGCTGACTCCTGCTCTCTCCTCCGGCCTGACTCCTGCTCTCTCCTCCGGCCTGACTCCTGCTCTCTCCTCCGGCCTGACTCCTGCTCTCTCCTCCGGCCTGACTCCTGCTCTCTCCTCCGGCCTGACTCCTGCTCTCTCCTCCGGCCTGACTCCTGCTCTCTCCTCAGTGTCTTCCTCACAGAAAATAAGACCAACGAAGAATAAAGTGGCAATTAATGCTATGTGCGGGTTAATTAGTAATTATCTTATTTACATAGACTGAAACTGTGTTTGATTTTGCACATTGAATTAGTTAAAGAGAAAGAAAACAATCATCGGTACAATTAGAATACACCACCTTTTGTTTTGTTTAAGACTTTGCAGTATCAAAAGTCTGAGTGCCATTTTGAACAGTTTAATTGAGCACAATGTGATGTTAGGCAATGTTTAGGAGGTTATTGCTGAACTTCAACTTATTACCACCTTTTAATTCCTTGCAGAATGTCCCATTCATCAAGGGTCAGACACTTTCCCCTACAAAAAACTACTGAGGGAACGAATCAGGGAGGTTTGTTTAGAAAATATTTTAAAATAAATAAACAATGACAATAATGTTTCCGTGGAACCAAGTCTTATCTTATTGGATTTTCGTATACTTTGTTTAAAAGGAGTGTTTCAGTCTTAAGCATGACTGCTAATGTAAATATTGAAATTACAGTAACAATAATTTATTATTAATTTAAGGTTGAGGTACTTGTGTAATGCTTCATGTCGCATTAATGCATCATGTCCAGCCATTTATTTGCATATTACATTTTTTCTTGTAATCCTTTGTAGGTGAATTCCTATTCTTGGCAGTACAAATATTTTTTCAAATAATAATAGTATTCCAAAATATTAAACTGATGGGGAAAATGCTATTGACTATGTTACAGTCCTTCATATGTTTGAGTTAATCGTACCTACTATTATTTCAAATTATTATTTGATTTCACTGGACTTTTTGTATTTACATGTATGACATTTGAAAAAAATAAAGTTTACCTAAAATCTGTGTTTCTTTACTCAGGGCCATACCGAGGTGTTGGTGCAGTGGCAGTCTTGCTCTGGATGGTATGTATCTAATCTGAAGTTTCCTTCAGTGTAGCTGATGGGTCTGGCAGAACAGGGGCCACAAAGTAGTCTTACCAACCAACTTCATCAACCCTGAGATCACTAACTTAAACATTTTGGGTTCCTCAGCAGTAAATTGAATTTAGTTGATCACATGGGGGTGGGGAGCCATGTCATCAATGGCTCTATCAGACGTTTGCGCCATAAAGTAAGACATCCAAGTTCTCTGCCCTTCGTCATTCAGACATCGCGCCCTAGAAACGCTGTCTGATTGTAACACATAAGCAGGGAAGTAGCCTACATTGAAATAGAAATTAAAATAAAATATACAATAGAGTTTATCCTTCCAATCATTTAACCTTTAGTGATATTGATACCACTAAAGGTTAAATGATTGATATGTGAGGCTGGATGGTATTTGATCTATTTTGTAATTACTGACTTGTTACATTTGTTCTTAACAATTATACTATAAGTATAGTTAGTAGTAGTAAGTAGTATTATTTCTGTGTGCAGTCTTGCAGGCAGTTGTCTAAGTTTAGTGCTGTATGTTTGGGCATTGATAAGACAGCAAATTCAAAGAATTGGTCAAATGAAACATTGACTTTGAAATAAAAAATGTACCTTGCATTATATATGATGTACGTGTTATATATAAATATATACATTATACTGCACTTTCATCATGATATTTTTGAGTGACTTAGTGTATCTTCTCATTTGAAATAGCATTGTCAACATACTGTAGAACTACATGTTCCAAACAGTTGAAAAAAAGTAATACTTTTTGCTGTGTTTCTGTTTTACAGTGGGGCGAAGTGGAACAATTCCTGGGAGCCAAAGGAAAACTTTCCCAGTTAAATATGGCTGACTTTTTTTTTTTCTACTTTGGAGTAATAAAATACATATAAAAAAAACATCTATGTGAGTGTTGTGCCTATTTGTGTTCTTGTGTTATCAGTGAGCTGAAGCCAAGACAAATACAAATATATGTTTTAAGTGTATCCATACAAACTCATTCTCTAAAACTGTCATGATTGGTCTGTTGTGAATGACACCCATGAGGAAAAAGGTCCTATACATTATATCACATCGGCAGGGCTGTGATGTCATGAGGCCCTCGCGAGCGTCGACGGGGGGAGGGTGTGTGGTGCAGAGGCGCGGGAAGGTATTTTGAGTGGGGGTGCTGAGGTGCTGGACTCCAGTGAACACTATTACGGGCACTATAGAGCACGCACAAAAAAACTCCCCACACGCAAACACACAGTAAACCCGCGACTGTTACAATGAAGGCTCGATAATCAGCTCACGGCATATTGGCAGGGGTAAAGTGCTATTTTTTACGAGTGGGGAGCGGACCTCACCTCCTCTAGGGGGGTCCGGGGGGATGCTCCCCCGGGAAGATTTTTTTTAAATATTGAAGTTAAAAGCATCAATCTGATGCACTTTGAGAGCAACATTAAGAGATCTATGGATACATCTCTCAACACCCAGATGAAACACAACTGTAAGCAGATGTTCTTTTTCTTTATGGATATTTTACAAATCACTCCCCTTTCAAACTGTATTCTTGTTTTACTGCCATATAGTATTTCATAATTGTTTTTCCTTTATTCTCTTATGTTTTTTATAACTATAATGATCATATGAAGGTGTGCCGTGGAAATAATCTTTTGAATAATTTTTGACCAAACCGTTTGAGACCCACTGAGATAACTTTGACTAAAGTTAACTATCTAAACACTCAGAGAGTCCTTTAGCTCACCTGAGCCTCTCAGTCTGAGAGGAGAGCTCTCCTCCAGCTTGTTGTGGAACAAACAGCTCCGTATGTCCGTTAGTGCAGCTAGCTAACCAGATGCTAACAACACGGTCCCTGCTGCTGGCACCGGTCCCTCTCTCTCTCTCCCTCTCTCACACACACTAAATGCGCTATTTCCGCACACACACAGAGCCGCGAGCTTGAATGACACAAGCACACTTTTATTTCCATCCAACTCTCTGATTGGTCTGGTGTCTTGCCTCTGTTGCATTCACTGAACACGGGAAATTACAGTCCTGCCGTCCTTTCTAGTGTCTTGATGAGGTTCACGTAAAGCACGGTTAATGTATTATATTATTGAGGTAGAATTGTCCGGGGCTACAGAAAAAACATTCGGGGCAGGCCAAAATATCATTTTACCAACAATGTGGAATTTATTGGCTACATATTACACAGATTATGCACAGCGGGAGTAGCAATAACCGTCAAATAATAATTCAGACAGGGGAGCTCCGCACCCCCTGCCTGCCGCTAGGGGGTACTGCAGCGCCCTCAGCACCCCCCTTCCCGCGCCCATGGTGTGGTGTGTAAACCCCGGACACACCAAGCCGATTACAGCTAGTGGAGCCTCGCAGCAGAAACTGTGGCGCGCTCAATTGCGCCGCATTTGCGCATCAGATGAGGCTCCCTCCACAAGATGAGGGCGAAAGGCAGACGCAGTCTGTGTGATCGGCGTTTATGGAGGGGCGGGCCTGCACAACGGCATATCACAGACTGGTGCATACATTATACAGGCGGCAATTTGAAATGGAACGCAGCCCACACACGGCAGACAAACCCAAACACTTTTGGAACACGCCACCGACACATTAACATGCATTCCCCTGACTTTCCCCTAATTTGAAATTGTATTTCATTCCATAACATATAAATATACTGTTCACCCATGTGAAACACACACACTGAAACCAAAATAATTTACAAACATGTACAAATATTTCATATGCGATGGAAAACTCTGAAGCAATGGAAACAGGAGTCAGAGAGACACGAGGAGAGCAGGAACTTTGATGGCAAACTGATGGTTTATTCACAAGACATGTTGTGTGCCACGAATTGACACAAAATATGCCAAACCAATTCTGAAGATCTCTACCCCAGACCCATGTTTAGCTAGTTCTGAGAGAAGAATCAACATTGTGCATAACAAGATAAAACCAACACCTCTATCAGCTGACGCCAATAGGCAGGAACAGGGAGACAAAACACTGAGAACACAGCAGCCAAGGCTACAGGTGCCTGTGCTCAGTCAGGACAAGACCTGGGGGGTATACCACGAAACTGGTTCAACCTAACCTGGATATATTTGAGTTAGCCGGTTGGCCTAATCCAAAACGCCCTCTCGCTAAACGGCACTACTACACGGGTTATCAAGTGGATCGCTCAAGCCAGCCGTGTCCTATCTAGTTAGGTGCGCGTTCACATAAAAGGGGTAGTATTTGGAGCATTCAACCAATCACAAACATGGAGAAGCGTACTGACAGCGCAGCGCGTCATACTTCCTGAATGAAAAGTCAACTATATAATTAGACAAATATGAAGACTTTAAACATCCATGACTCAAACACTTTATCCAGGATAAAAGCCAAATAGCTGCACCTGCAAGGTGAATACAGCTGGTACAAGAAAAAGCGTTTGAATGCGTACATTAACAGGTTTATGATATGCCCCGTCTAAGACACGATCTGACTTTAATTACATTTGACTCGAGTGTTTCGTAATGTGTTGCTTAAAATAATACTTCTGCATACAGTATGTGACACTGTAAGTGTTACACGGCCAGATACGGCTCAGCTGACTCAGATAAGGAAATATATGATACATTATGATGTGATGCCGCGGACTGTACTGTTACTTTGATCCAGTTACTTATGTTGTGGCAGATATTTAATTAAGCTTTCTTAACGCTAATGTTATAATAGTCAGATTGCTCTGAAGATGGGAGGTGATATTCTATTAATGTTCACATTCACACGTGAACACGTTTGGTTCTATGCAAACTCAGTAATATCCATTGTGATACAGTTATAAGGCCTTCACAAGAGACTGTCAGTGGAGATTAAAGGGGATCAGGAGCTCACGTCTTCTCAGAGTCCTTGGTATCTGGCTTGATGATTGTCTCACATTTCTAAACTTCATGTCAATAAACTGCTTAAAAAGCTGAGGGTTAGGCTAGGTTTCTTCTACAGGAACAAGTCCTGTTTCTCTGCTTGAGGCCAGGAAAAGGCTAGTCACTGTGACCTTTTGACCTGTGCTGGGTGGTGATTTGATTTATATGAATGCACCTGCCAATTGCCTGGTCAAGTTAGATGCTGCGTATCACAGTGCACTGAGATTTGTGACAAACTGTAAAGCATTAACCCATCACTGTACCCTGTATGCAAGGGCTGGTTTGCTTTCACTAACTGTACGGAGGCTCAGTCACTGGTACATTTTTATATACAAAGCCATGTTAGGGAAACTTCCATCTTATATCTGCTCCCTGATCTCACGGAAAATTGTAAGTGGCTACTGCCTGAGATCGAATGCTGTGGTTTTATTAAATGTGCCAACTGCTAGGACTGTCTTAGGGAAGACAGCTTTTAGATGCGCAGCTCCTCTGTCTTTGAATAGTCTGCAAATTAAATGGAAACTGAGCAATCTGGTGCCACTAAATGTTTTTAAAGCTCGGTTGGATGCTACTCAATCGGAAGCTATTGGTACCTGTTTATGTGGATAGTTATGTAAATGATGCTGTATGATGTCCTTTTGTTGTTCTGTTTATGTTTTTATTAGGTCCGGGACTTTAACGCGTTAATTAAGATGAATTAATTACACAAAGATTAACGCATTAAAAAAATTAACGCATTTTAATCGCACTTATTTTTGCACCGCGGAACGTTTCTCACTGGATGAGTTTCAGGGGTACCGATTATACTGGAGCACCAACTAACGTTCATGACTTCAAACAACAACAAACCACAGTGAACAATAGTCAAACATGAACGAAGAAGCTGATGAGACCGCTTTGGTTGGCCCGTGGATGGGACATTTTGTTTTAAAAAACGGACGGATGGAAGCATGGATAAGAGCACGGTTGTTTGCAAATTATGCAAAAAGGAATTTGCATATCACCGCAGCACATCAAGCCTCAAGTATCACCTCAATGCAAAACATATAACAGCTAGCGTGGAAGCTAGCGTGGACGTTAGCCCGACTCGGAGTACAAGGACCAACACCCAATTCGCGTTGATCAAACAGTGGCCTATGCAACAGAGAGATTTTATTTTTCATCAGGATATTGGAAGAATAGGAGGGATTGAGGTCAATCACTGGCACTTTTTATTTTATTTTAAATGGTACACTTTATGTTGAACTATTTATTACGTTGTTGGTGCAACTGGCACTTTATGTTGAACTGTTTATTGTTTTGGCCAAGGTTATTGAGAGAGTTGGACTGAAATTGATTAGATTTTTTAAATCAACTTTTGGTAAATCAACAAAGTCTGTTATGGCCTCTGAAGCAACAGAGAGATGTTTTCTAATAGTCAGGGTTTCCAATGTTCTGAATGTACTTGAAAGTATTGTGTTTTACTTAAAAAACAAAGTGTTATAGTTTACAGAAGGTCTACCTACCTATAGGCTACCTGAATCTCTGAAATGTACTATATTTCTAAATATGCTATTGCTACACTTTATGGCAAAAATTGCACTTTTCTGTTGGTCTTTGTTAAGTACCACCTTGAAAAAATTAAACAATGTTTTGTTGCTTAAGCTTATGTATTCAGTCATTATTCAATGGTATACTAAAATCAATGTGAAAAAAATTGCTTCTCACTGTTCTCAGGTCAAATATTTATATGTGATTAAAAATGCGATTAATTACGATTAATTAATTACAAAGCCTGTAATTAATTAAATTAATTTTTTTAATCGAGTCCCGGCCCTAGTTTTTATGTTTCATGTGGAACCTACTTGAGCAGGTCTCCCTTGAAAGAGATCAATGATCTCAATGGGATACACCTGTATAAATAAAGGTTTGAAATTAAATGAAATGAGAGTCATCATCATCATGTTCTCTCTGCTGCTGCTGCTGGCAGCTGGAAGTGAGTCAACACTTCTTATACTGCTGTTTAACAGGATAATCTGTCATATAACTTTTTTTTGTATTTGTACAGGTGTGAAGTGTGAACAGTTGACACAGCCAGCCTCTGTGACTGTGCAGCCAGGTCAACGTCTGACCATCACCTGTCAGGTCTCTTATTCTGTTAGTTAATAATAATAATAAAATTCAATAACGCGCTTTAACCATTAGGTGCCCGTCTATCAGCTGTGCATCGTTAGGGTGTAAATACTGCCTATCTACCAATTGGATCAAATATAAAAGTCAGCCGAATTACTGTTGATATTGCAAGGAGACATATTGTGTGAAAATAAATCTAAGATGTTGTTAAATCGCTGATATATTTGTGATCCAAGTCACGTTTTCAATTTTGGCGGCAGTTCTTCCTGTTTGTATGAAGTCTTCTCATCAGGGCTCTATAAATAGATAACTACGGCAGATATGTAATATGTAATGCAGCCGAACCGTGTATTACAATGCCGTTATGTGATTAGCTCCAAAGAGAAAAGCAAGCAAACTCGGAATAAAGTATTTTTTTTTTTTTTTTAAATGTTTTCGGATTTCACATCGCATAAACACCATTTCCCAACGTGCATTGCGGCTAAACCATGAATCACCGAGCTGAGGATCTTGGTTATGGCTAGAAAGGATCCGTCTTGTGTAAAACTCTCGCGAGAGTTCGGCTGAATGTCACGTGGCTGAATGTTTACGTTTGGCAGGCAGCCTTTCAGTTAGGATCGTTAACATCAGTTGGCCACAGCAAATGATGGTGAGAAGCTAAACTATCTATTAATTATGTCAATGACAGGGAGTGTGATTGTTGAAAAGCGGTCTTGTTGGTGTTCAAAGAAGAATGACAACACTGTATATCACCAACACTGGTTTATTTTTTATTCACAGGCAAGTCAACGTTGTCTCAGTAAAAGTCCCAAGATAGCTCCTGGTGCAATAAAATGTTCCCTTGCAGTGTTTTACTATTATGTCTGATGTTTCTCTATTAATATTGCTGCTGCATTAATGTGTATGTTGCATCATGTTACTGCTGTAGATGTGTTTCCGAGCCGCTCCGATTACAACGAGAGTTACAACGAGAACGTGACGTCCTATTTACACGAGACGGATCCTTTCTAGCCGTAACCGAGGATCTTGCCTACGTCTGTTTCCGGTATTGTTTTTGACGGATGTATTTTGTTATACACACATTCCTTCACATTTAAATTAAAATGTACATTAAAGTATTTCGTGAGGCTTTCTAAAATGTTTTAAAATATAACTACGGTTCGAGTTGAAGAGTTTATAAATTAACATGAACCGAAGCTGTTGCCTGGTAACGCAATCGTGCAACGTCACTTCCGTTAATTCCACATCAACACACATCGATTTAATAAATGAATGTAGCCTTTGTATCTGCTAAAAGAGGTGCCGACCAGCTGGGGCAACAAGAAAATTGGCGAAATTGAGTGTGACTATTACAAATGAAATCATTATTATATTAATATTGATAATAATAACAACCGACCGTCGGGGTAGCATTTGCTTGGCATTTCCGGGTATATCTCCACTGGTTGGGCCACGTTAACAATACTGTGTAATTGTCACGTTTGAAGGGACGAAATCATGACAGCTTCACGTCTCCCATCATGGTAAATCGTCACATGTTCACGTCTTGCCGTGATACCGGGTTGTGCTGACCATGTCCATGCCTTTATGACAACAGTGTACCAATCTTCTGATGGCTACTTCCAGCAGGATAACTCACCGTGTCACAAAGCTCAAATATTCTCCAACTGGTTTCTTGAACATGACAATGAATTTTACTCAAATGTCACAGTCCACAGTCATCAGATCCAAATCCTACAGTGCACCATTGGGATGTGGTGAACCAGAGATTTGCGTCATGGATGTGCAGCCGACAAATCTGCAGCAACTGCGTGATGCGATCAGGTCAATATTGAGCAAAATCTCTGAGGAATGCTTCCAGTACCTTGTTTAATCTATGCCATGAAGACGTAATGCAGTTCTGAAAGCAGATGGGGGTCCAACCCATCCTAGCAAGGTGTACCTAATTAAGTGGCTCGTGAGTGTATTACTTAGCTCAATTTGTATTGTTAGTGTGTGTCTGTAGGAGTAAAGTCTAGACACATTCTTTGGATGTAAGCATTGGCTAATTAAACAGATCATGATTAAATGACATGATGATAATAAGGGTGATCACCAAAACCTTATACCAGGGGTGGGGAACCACCGGCCCTCGAGGTAACTCGGATCTGAAGGTGACTGATAACTGCTAATGGCATTTAGTTGAATACCAGACATAGTAAATGCAAAGCAGGATCATGTAAACAAAAGGTAATAAACAAGCCATTCAATCGTAATACTCGTTTTAATACGTTGACATGCATACAGCACAATAGACTTGTTAAGTCCTGTTCGTTGTCCTGTTTGTTGTCCTCATCACCGTCCTGTTAGTTGTCCTCATCACCGTCCTCATCACCGTCTTGTTCGTTGTCCTCATCACCGTCCTCATCACCGTCCTGTTCGTCGTCCTCATTACCGTCTTCAATGTCTTCCACCATCATGAGAAAAGACGAGTCCGAGCCAATGCATCTGTAGGTGCTGGTGACACTGCTCAGTTTCTGCTCCAGAAGATATTGATGGTGTAAAATACAGCAGTGCAGTCCCCTGTATCCCTCTTCTGTTATATCGCTTGGAGAAACTAAAATAAAAAGATAAAATGACAGTCTATGTAAGGCAACTTTTAATTAGCATTGATGTTGGTTCCATAGAAGCAATTTGAATGTTTAACTCCGAGACTGTATATTAGCTAAAAAGATTTGTGATTCAGAAAAAATGCAATCATTACAGATGCTATTCAGTGATAGACATTTGACACTGGGAGGGGGGCAGTGGCAAATGTTATAAATCGGTATTTGTGGAACATACTTTGGTTCCTGATGTCGTCTTTTGTCTGATGAAGGAGGTGGTCCAGTTTGTCCAGTGCCTGCCTCAGATTTTGACAATGCTGGGTCATCTCCTTCACAATGATGACTTTCTCCTCTTCCATACGCCTGACCAGCATAACCTGGTCAAAAAGTCGCCTCTTTGTGCGCAGGTTCACCACTATAATGGAAAAAACACAAAATATAACAACCACAATGGTAAGGCTAATAAAACAAATAATATCAGTTTGTATTCAATCTTTTTAACTTAAATTGACCAAAACCTTAAAATCTGGTAAAAAAAAATTCAACCTCGCCGCTTGCTGAATTTTTTCAATTCTGTCTATGTTGGCAGAATTACATTCAGTATGTCTTGAGATTCAACATTAGTAAGCAGTTCAGGGTGGTCAGGAAGGGTTTTACTGTTTCCATAGATGTGCCTGTCCCAGTGAGACTATTGCATGACTATTAAGACTTGATAGGGCAACATCATACAGACCTTTCAATATAATTATTTCAAAAGGATTTGTTGTGATCATGATGATTTGTGACACCTATGTTGACAGCTCTGTGTTACATTGGTGATTGTATTCTAGTACTTCAACTGAATTTATGGAATATCTAGGGCAAACAAAAACAAGTTGTTTCTTACCATCTCCTTGCAGAATGACATCCTCAGACAGACCGCATGCTGCTTCTGTGTCAATTTTCTCTGAACAGGCATCAATGGTGTTGTACTGCAGTATCCTCTCTCTGAGTTTCTTCTTGAGCTCTGTCAGTCTTCTCCGTTTGCGTTGCCTTGTTTGGTTGCTGTCTGTAAAGTAAAACAAAATACAAATAAACTAATATTAATAATACAAACAACAACAACAAGAAACAAATATTGTTTCTAGATAACGTAATAATAAATACCATTTTGTCGATAGAGGTCGTGTTTCTTTCTTCGGAAGGAATAAATAATTTCATCTATTTCTCTCTGGAGCTCCTCCTGGCTACTCTGGGCTCCATATTTCTCTTGAAAACAAAAACAACAAGGTGTAATCATAAAACATGAAGCCAAATGTTTGGAAATATGGAACCAAATCTATACCACAGTGATCATATAACATACCAGTGGCTGCCCATTGCTTGACCTCCAACACCCACTGCTCCGTGTCCTCCAGGGAGATGTTCAGCTCTTGGTTGAGACTCTCAAGATTGTCCACTTCAGTTTGTGCTCTCTGTGTAGTCTGTTTAGAATGTTTAAAAGGAAAAAGTGAATATGCGTTCCAGTTGGTTGAGAAGGTTGTTTTTTACTGAATTCCTTTATGCACATTAACTGACCAGACAACAACATGAAATGCTAAACACCTTCTCTTCAAGGTTGGCAAGTATCACCTTAGTGCAGTGGTTCCCAACCTTTTTTTTACCAAGGCACCCCTGAAAATATTTCTCGACCCCAAGGCACCCCAACTTTTTGTAGATTTAAAAACCACTTCAGAGCTTAAACTAAAAACCATAAATACACCATAAATTGGTTTTCAAATGTGTATTTAATTGAATAGAACATTTTATAGAACAAATAATGTATTCACACATAATAACAAGAACCAGACTAAAAATGTCAGCACCATTTCTATGATGAATTCAATATTATAAACAGGCCTACTAAGTAGGCTCTTTTGTTTTGGCTGAAAATAGTAGGCCTATCTTTGTAAAAACACGAATACATATCAATACAGTTATTATTTGACATTTGGATTTCAAAAGAGGCAGGCCTATGATCACTTAGATTAAATAATAACTTAATAGAATTGGAGGGATGAAACAATGCCCTCTGACCTGACTGTGGTCATGTGACTCATCAACCACATCCCAAATATGAAACATTCTGCATTTCGCTATCCAGATAATACTGATTGACAAAATCATAAATCATAAATTTATAAGAAAGGCACACAAATTAACATCCAAACATAAACATTTCTCAGACCGTTACACGGTGCTAGTGCGACACTTGTGCCTGCTTTTGTGAGCAGAGTCTCTTGATGCGTGGGGGGTAGTTGACAGCGCAACGCGGAGGTCCTGCTCCACTGACAGCCGGGTCCAGGTCTTGTTTTTGACATATGCGAGTGAGGAAAACGCTAGCTCGCACAAGTAGGAGGTTGGAAACTGTAAAAGCACCTTGATGGCACTCTCTAAGAGGGATGGATACTCGTGTCCCACAAGCAGCCAAAATATATCCAGACGTAGTTCCCCGTGCTTCAGTTTCAGGGAGCGGTCCATAGATAGCTCTGCGAGTTCATCCTGAGCTCTGCTGTTTAAACTTGTGGCTGATATTAATGTTATTTTAGACTTCTTTTGCACTGCTGTTCCATCATGTTCTGTCATCCCTGCCTGTGTTGTTGAGGGCTGGGGTGCCTCTTTATTTATTGTCACTACGTAACGATCCATCTTGAAATTATTTGGTGCGAGGATAAAAAGCTGCTCTGCACACCGTAAACAATGACGGCTGACGTAAATCATGAGAATTTAAGCTGTTTAATATTTCTAAATCTGAGCAATATATGTTTTATTAGCTTATGAACTTCATTGTACATCAAATAAAATAAAGTGTATATGACGTGAAGTTTATTAAGTGAGAAAAAAATGTGGAACATAAAAATACGTTTTTTTGCGGCACACTTGGACAGTGCTCGCGGCACCCTAGTGTGCCGCGGCACACCGGTTGGGAACCACTGCCTTAGTGTCCCTTTTTTTTCAAGATCAAGCAGGATTAACATTATTACTATTATGATTATTATCCAGAAATTCAGATGAATCAACCTATAGTGCTTTATTAAAAACAAACAGAACAGAGACTCTCTTGGCAGAACAGTGTGCCATGGCAGCACCATCATAATGAAATGATTGCAGAATACATTCAATTCAACAACATGTAGCTAAGGATGGTGTTAAATTACTACAACAAGAAACTCGGATATTCTTAATATACATTTTGAAATGCAGCATGGACGTCTTACTTTGACAAATCTCTTTGAGAGTGTCTTGTGGAGATTCTCCACCTTCCTGTGGTTCCATTGCATAGCCAGCACGGTTATCATATCTGCTCTAGCTGTAAACACAAAAACATGAAAATTCATATGAGCTTTACAATGTGGCACTACTTAAAACTATTTGTTTTCCTCTACCAACCTGATTTGGTCATGTATTTTGTTGTCAGGGCTGCCCTTGAGAGGAAGCTGTTAACCTGTTCCACTTCCTCGCCGACAGTATTTCCAGCACCTTCCTGGCTTCTGCCACCCCACTTCACCTGCTCAGAATCATAAACAATGAGATCTAGCTATTTAGTTCAATATTATAATTTCTTGTACTGTACATCTTTAGTTATCATCAGTGTCAGGAGCAATTTCAGAAAGTTAAAATGTTCTGATATTGAATTATGCTTTGAACTACAATGTCACAACTGCAGTTATTTGAAGCTCTATTCATTCATTATTTCTACAGTGCGGATATATTTACTAAAATAAACATAATGGGTTTTGGAAGCCTATCCTTGTGACAGTCTGTTTTGTAACAATTTTGTCAACATTTGTAACTATTACAATTATTCCACAGGCTTGAATAGAATATACTACATGATATTCTTATGTGCACTACAATTTCTAAAACATTTGAATCTAGTGACACAAATGTTTAACTTGCATACTGTACCTCGCATTTGCCTGTGTGGGCCTTGGCATGCATTACAGAGAGAAAAGGTTTCATCTCTGTAAGTGGTTGGAGCTCAGGCAACTTTGCTGCCATCTTCTCCAAATAAGGCCAGTACCTGTAATGACAAAATCAATTAGCTTTTCCAGTTGCATGATGGCATAATAGTAAAAAGATAAACCAGGTCCTTAAAATTACCAGTACAATCCTTGTAACCAACATCAGCATTTATCCAAATGAATGCTTTTTTTGCTTTGCATCTACTGGATGTGCAAGAATTAAATAGATAACACGTTTCCCACAAACACTTCCAATTTTGCAATAGTTATAACTACCTGCAGGCAACATCCATACAAAAGAATGTTGCATTCGCAACTTCAGCCAGCTCCTTCTGCAGGAACATTGGGTAGGCATATCTTTCACCACGGTAGTGATTTAGGCCTTGTAGCAAGATGCCATGTCTGCACACAGCTATTTGCAGGCCTTCCTCATCCACCTTGGCCCTGGACTTGTGTGAGGTTTCTCTGCAAGCTGTGAAAGTTGCCGGTCCACAAACATCACGACCACTTTTCTGAAATAGACACAATCTGTTACATTTAACCCTGTGCTAAGAAAAATAAATAAAGGGTTAGGGGATTGAATAGATTCTTACAATCGTCATCTGGCTCCTGATTTTGTCGACAAAGGCAGACACTTTACTGTCCTGGGCAATGAACAGTCCATCAAATAGAGACGGTTCATCTGTCCTGCAAAATTCGAGAAAAAAATTGTAAGCAACATTATCATACATACATAAGTTTGATTGTGTCCTCTATTTAATGTGGCCAATTTGCTTTTGCCATAACATTTTCATAAATGTGGAAAAGGTCTTTGTGAATTTGATCTGTATTTCTGTGTAAAGTTTTTGTCACCATTATTTAACATTAGTGAAAAGTTTACTGACTTCTTGTAAAAAGGTACAAATAAAGGTACATCCTTTATATTGATGGGCATGGAATAGGGCAGAGGAAGGCATAGAAAAAGGTTCCTGGGCAATTTAATACATTTTTCATGAAGCGATTATATCCAAAACTGGTTCTTAGCTCCAACATATCCAACTAACGTCAACCATTTAACATTTTAAAGTTGAGTTAACTTTACAGACGTCATATACAATAATGTTTATGAATTGGATTTATATAATTATGTGTAATTTCAAACCAACTATTGTTTTCTGATGGTCTACAAACTTTGGAAAAAGAAATTGCAGAGTTGGGGAAAGTTAGACATTTCAGCAAAGACATTCAGCTTAGTCAATAAAACAACAACTAAAATGAGAATATGATTTCACTGACCCTCTGGACTTCTTGAAGCGATAATGCTTTCTGTTGCCATCTACAGCAATAGCCAGCATGTCAGGTGTGCATGCTGGGCATTTAAAGGGCTCCACCAGGCACAGATCTTCTTGTCTGTAATTACAGAAGGCAAACTCCCGAAAGACTCTGTGGAAGGTATCGCTACAGATTCTGCCTGTCTGGAAACAAGAATGGTATTCATTTGGTTAATTAAAAGTTTGGTATTCAAAAATCTTGAAAACCACATTTTATTCTTACCCTTCCTGTGGAAAACGATCGATGTTCAAGCATTTTTATAAATACTTGCTGGGATAATGCTGGGCTGGCCAATTTCATTTGCTCGAATGATGTGAACACATCAAACTTAAAAATAATTTTGCAGCTGTCGGTTGCTGGCCAGTATTTGTATCCCAGCAAGTCACCTATGCTCGGGGACCATTTGGTGGAACAAATTGGACAGCACACAGAAGGCAGACGAACGTTGTATGGACCTGAGAAAAAATATAAATGTGCAATTTGACAGGTATCTATGCAACGCAGGACAAAAGTAAAATAGTAATCCTGTATTTCTGCTTGATCATCTTCTGGTGGCAACAAACCATTGATAGTCACCAACACGGTCTGCTTTCCTGGGATGATGGTGAAATCTTGGCTTGGACCACAGAAGCAGATTTGGGATGGTGGAGGAATTGGAAGCAGACACACTGCAGCAAAGACAATTTCAGAGATTCATATGCATGTTAGGACATGTTAGGACATGTAGTCAATACAAATTGAGACATTTTAACAGTTAAAGCAAACTTCCGACATGGTGAAAATGATGCCGCTTTATATGTAGTGCACATTAGGAAACCATGGTAAGGGAATATATAATACATGATTTGAACCCACCTTGTTCACAGAGTCCATATTGGCCACTTTCATCCACAACCACTAAGGATGTGGGAGGAATAGGTCTGTAAAACCCATCAAACATGGCTTCCCTGTCATGGAAGACATGTTTACCATGGATAATAGGGTCACATGCCGGACAAAGAAAGGGAGTTCCTGGTGGAACACAGTCCAAGCACCGGACCACAGCATCAGCAGTTTTGCATTGGAGACAGGAACGTGTAGTGACAATCTCTGCAGCCAATTTCAAATGAAGGAGCTCTGGCATTGCAGCTCTGAATGTTTGTTCACGTTTCAACTGTCTTTGGGTCCATGTTGATGCAGTGGGTGTTTCTTCTGATGATGCAGGGACAGTGAGAGAACCCAACAGGTTTCTCAGTGTCTGAAGATGTTGATCTAAAATAACAAAATATAAAACAAATCATGGAATTTAGTTTAATTAAAAAAAGATATTCCATACAAGGCTTTTCACTTTACAATGTATCATGAACAAAGCTATTACATACTACAAACAATTACCTACATTTCAAGTTGAAGGATAATTTAAGAATTCATTGTGCATACCAAGACTTGGGACCTGTAGAGGAATCTCATGTGTCTCCTCGACCTCTGGGGACTCCTGAGAGCTGGAAGGTTTAACTGCATAAAACAAAGTACGATGATATGGGAAACATTATTGAGGACCGACCAACGACATTAAAACTTAATGAAACACTAGAACTAGATTATATTTTACAGACCAGATCGATTCTTATTCCAATGTTGGGCTATAATGTTCCCATCCAGGTCCCTCTTCCTCCAGGAAACATTTGATCCTTGCGTTATTTTCTTTGGTATCTTCTGTATCTTTGGTTTCTTTGGTTTCTTTGGTTTCTTTGGTTTCTTTGGTATCTTAATATATAAATATATAAAAGAGATTATATATTTCCCTTAATTGTTGCACACACATTTTTGTCATGTGTGTGTCTTTTATCATTTGAGTAAATGTTATAATACATATTTGGATAATGTTGTACTTGCCTTATTTGCCAACTCATCTGCGAGGGCATTCCCTATCTCTAGCCATTCATTCAGTTGCTTGGATGCCATTTTTAAGTGAGGATAAAAAGGGCAACAACAAACAAAGGATGAACTGACATACAGGGAGGGAGAAAAACAAAACAAAAGACAAGAATACGAGAGGGGTGAAAGAGAGTAGGAAGAGGAATATGGCTCTGAAAAGAACCGTTGATTTTTTTATGATAATAAGCTACTTCAAATAATTGAATTGATAGATGACCTGAAAAAAACCAAACAGATGAACTCAGATTAGCTGTGCTACCATGTAATTTAATTGTTGCTTCATAAATAAGCATTTGCCAAAATAAAACTACAGGCACTACAATCAATCAAGTCCCAGGTAAATCAGTAATTACAGGGAAATATATTTCTCTTTTTAACTAGATGTGATGCTTTCACAAAACTTAAGTTGAATTAGCGAATGTTTAAAGTAGTAAAACAACTATGACCTGATGATATTCAAGTGTTGAACTTACCCTAACTATCATTAATGCAACATGTTAGGTGACATTTAGAAGAAAAAAAAAGTGTGTGCATTATGAAAAGCGCCATGTAAATGTCAACTATTATTATTATTATTATTATTATTAAAATGCCATTTCCTTTCACATTGTTTACGGTCATATCATGTCCTGGTCTGGTTAGCTGAATATACATACTTTTGCCATTGTTATGTGTTATGTCACGTGCTACCAAGGGTTTTGTTTTTAGGCAAGATTTTAGCTCCTTTTGTGTGAAGGAGAAAACTCTCCCTACAACTTGTTGTAGACGAACCTTCTTATATTGCAATACATATCCGTTAGCGCATATAAGCTAAGCGCTAAGCGCTAACCTTTACAGCCATGCTATTGCTAACAACATGCATTCGCCTATACTGCCTATGCCACGGGCCAGCCCTAAAACGTAAAACTGATATATCGTGGTTAAACATGATTTGTAGAAAAACGACAGGATTAATTAAAAGCGTAAACAAATCAAATGAAATATAGAAATCAGATTTACCACTTGTAAAGCTCTGAAGCTCTTTAACAATTCTTCTTCTTCTTCATCTTCTTCTTCATCTTCATCTTCTTGGCTCGTCGCACTTTTATTGATGCGCAAGGTTAAAGTTCACGGGATTACGATCGTGACAAAACGTGATAAAAGGTCGTAATAAACTGCTGCTAGAAATGAATAGGGGGGAAGCTACGTGGCTATGGGTCGTAATATCGTGATCAACACTGCTTAAACAATCGACCTATTTGGTCGTTTTTTGTAGGAGGACAGGCTGGATGTGAAATATAAACAACCCTTAAAGTAGACTTTAGTTACACCTGACTAAAATTCCGGGAAGGTGATTGTCAAGTGCCAACAATCAGGAGAGATATTTGATAGTTGGTGCTTACTAAACATTTATCTACATATCTCTATAAAGTATATTAATTACTCTTTATTCTCTACTAATAGTTCATTAAAAACTGTATATAATTTCTATTTTGCACATCCCTTTCAAGATTTCAAGAATTTCTAAGGTTTATTGACATATCATACATATACACAACTACAGTGTAGTTATGCAATGAATGAAAAACTTGGGTCACAGGTTCCTCAACATTGCATTTCAAGACATCTATCAATATGTGTATACCTCCACCATTAAACTGTCAAATTCTGCACATTTCTTATACTATCTACAAACATAAGAGTATAATTCATGTGTATAATATCAGTTAAAATAAGTGCTTCAACATAGTTAATATTGCAGGAAAGCAATATATTAGACATTTAGTACTTTGTCAGGTTTAATATTTATCTGTAGATAAATACCCCCAAAGCTTTTTTCTTATTTGAAAGAAGACCTTAGCCTAAAGTATTCTTAAATGTGTTAATAAAGGTTAATTAGTTTGTCTGTTTTGCATATCCTCCTTAATATCTTTATACATCCAGCACTAAACAGTTTTATTGTAGAGATCACTTACAGTATCTTCTTGATTTTTTATATTCTATATTTCTATCATTGACCTTCTACTTTCCCCCTATGAAAGTATGTACTCTTAATATTTTTTCATCAAATAACATTATTCAACAAAAATAACATTATTCAACAAAAATAATTCGATAACGTGCTTTAACCACTAGGCGGTGCACACAAGGTACACACAGCATACTAATAATAACTTTGTATTATTAGTGTAGGACACTTATGTATGTATAACATCTTAAGATGTGTAGTTTTATTCATGTGTTTACATAATTGTACAGGATATTGCTATACTATTTCTCATGTTTTATTTCTACACATTAATATCCAGTGTTGGGACTAACGAAGTAACGCGTTACTGTAACGCAACTACTTGTTGTGGTAACTAATGGCGTTACTAGTTACCTATTCCCATTAAGTAACGCCGTTATAGGTACTGTGATTTAAATGAGTGCGTTACTGCGTTACATTATGTGATGGAACTGAACCGAATCTCCCTGCGGATGTAACTTACAGGCGAATACAGCGATGTCCTCTCACAGCACCATGGAAAAGTGAAAATAACCAGAGAAGAGTGATGATTGGTTAACACGGGGTAAAATTTCAGGGTAAGCCAATCAGAGACAGAGTTGGGCGGATCTTGCCTTATGGGGAAAATACACACACACGAACACTTGCTAATGCTAACACACACACACACACACACACACACACACACACACACACACACACACACACACACACACACACACACACACACACACACACACACACACACACACACACACACACACACACACACACACACACACACACACACACACACACACACACACACACACACACACAATGGCAGATGCAAGTATCAGCGAGAGCAGCATCGCATTTACAACTTGGAGATATAACCACTATTTTCAATTTGTGGGGATAAAGGACGCAACAAATATTACGGTCAAATGTAAACTGTGTGCAGGATAGAAAGCATTGTCCACATCGAAAAACAGCAATGCCAATCTCTTGAAGCACCTAACTAATGTACATGGGGCTATAAAACTAGTCGCCAAAGACCCCACCGTCCCAACCACCGGCAGTGACCCAGATGGAATAAAACCATCTAAACAGCCCAAAAACGATTATTTCAAATCCCCACATGTCACCCAGAGTCAACTAAATAGATTGCCAGGTATGTTGTTGAGGACATGCTGCCCATCGCAACGGTCGAGTCTGTTGCCTTCAGAGAACTAGTCAGCAAAAAACAACACAAAAACTTGTATTTTTATTGTTATTATTTTTTAAGTAAAGTAACTTGTTACTAGTTACTTTTATAATTTAGTAACTAATAAAGTAACTAGTTACTTTTGAGAACAGTAACTATAACTATTACTAGTTACTATTTTAAAGTAACTTGCCCAACACTGTTAATATCTGATTGGTAAAACATCACAGACAGAAAGGTTTTCCGTCATTTAATGGTAAGCTATTGACATTGTGATTCCATAGATGTGTCTCCCATCACCCAAATCCCCTGACTATTCTCTCAACTCAGTATTTACATTCTTATATTCAAAGAAAATCAGTAATATCTTTAAAAACTACAAGTCCTTTTCTATTAGCTGTGCACCGTTATGGTGTAAATACAGCCTATCTACCAATTGGATCAAATATCAAAGTCAGCCGAATTACTATTGATACTGCAAGGAGACGTATTTTGTGAAAAGAAATGCAAGATATTGTTTAATTGGTGATATATTTATGATCCACGTCACATATTCAGTGTTGGCGGCAGTTCTTCAAGTTAGTCCAGAAGTCTTCTCATCAGGGTTCTATAAATAAAGAACTACGGCAGATGTGTAATTTTTAATGCAGCCGGACCGTGTATTACAATGCCGTCATATGATGACTTCCAAAGAGAAAAGCAAGAACACTCGGAATAAAGTATTATCTTTTATTTTTTAAATGTTTTTGGATATCATAACGCATTAACATCATATCCCAACATGCATTGCGGCTAAAACATCCAATCAACGAGCTTCAAGCTGAGGATCTTGAGTAATCTGTTCAGTTGGTGGTTTTTGGTGTGTATCGCTCCAAATGTCCCTTATAGGCCTACGTCTGTTTCCGGTGACTTTATTTACGGCTAAAAAGCCCAAGATTATAGAATTAAACTAATAAATAAAAACAAGGATAATTGTGTGTTATTGTTGAGTAAATAACAGTGTGTTATTTAGAAAATAATAACAAATTAGAAGGAAAAAAGATTTTCAAAAATACAGATTTCAGTATTTTGAGGCTCTGAGCCCCATTTCTTTTCCTCATAGACGGCAAAAAAAGTCAGACATTATACGATTTAAAATAAAAACAAATAAATAAAAAGATCAAACACTGGCATGTAACTTACCTTAGAATAAATAGAATGGTTTTGAATAACATATGAGAGTAAAATATACGTCCCTTTACAGCCCCGCCCACTTTTGGGGAAACCAACGCTGTCATTTGAACGGCGATCAAGCCTGAAGCCAAAGAGCTCTTCTTTTACTGTCCTTTCTTCTTAGAGGAAGTACATAAACACGTAACTCTGGATTTGTTTTAATGTTTGAGGTACAATAAACGACACAGCAGCTTTTTGGCATGTTAAAACTATTATTTTCTGCCTCGCTCATGAGAGTAACAGCTGGTGAAATTACAGCCTCGCCTACTGATTTCAAATGTGTGCTAAAATGATATTTATAAATGACTATTATCATTATTATAAGTAAGACAATAAATGGCAAAGATATGTAGAAAATAAACGTATTTAAGATACGTGCATAAGAAACGTAACATGGGAGAAAATATGTTTCTAGAAGTTATGTAGAAAATAAACGTAATTGAGATACGTTCATAACGAACGTAACGTGGGAGAAAATAAGTTTCTTGCTAAACGTAATTGAGAATGCAGTTTAGTTCTGTGGGAACTTAATTTTTAGGAGACAGGGTTGAACACAGACATCACAACACGTACCTTTACGGAGCTTTTAGGGAGATCGTCTCACCGTAGCTGTCAATCTGATCAAAAGAGGTGTTCAATGGCATTAAAACGAGAAAAAACGCGGCTGAATCGGTTAATCCATAGGTTGATAACAGTGATGTTACGTATTGCGCCGAGGCTTCGGAGCGTGTGTCGAGTAATCCCCGAAGCTTTTTCTAAACCTTGTATCGAGGCTTGTATCGTTTTGGGCCAGTGACGTTACCGATGACAAACGAATTCTCGCTGCCTGTCGATACCACGTGACTGCTTCAGGAAGCGCTTCAGATCCGTTGAACCACAACGCTCATATGGATGTATAATAAGAACGACATTCCCCATCCTGTACCCGGGCCCGGTGCTGACACGATAGAATTAAGAGAGCTCAGACCCTCACTTATATAGAGGTCGGAACATGTCATACGTATAAATAAATAAAAGCATAAATAAATGTAGGAATACAAAAATAAATGAATAAATACCGGACTAAATATAGTGCAGTGTTTTTAGGAAGTATTAGTGTACGTGCTGTGGCTCAGCCGGAAAGCAGTTGACTGTCAACCGCAAGGTCCCTGGTTCAACGACTGGTCAATACGTCTTTTTTTTTGTTTATAAAAGTACAGCTAAATGAGATAATGAAGTTAATAAATGTATTCTTTGATATGGTTTAGCCTTTCTCAGGCTGCAACATGGTTAAGTTTACGAATATTATTAAAGAATACAAATCCCTCTTTGCAATGTTTAGCAGCCTCCTTAGGCTTTTCAATCACAATCATTAAACTGGAATAAATACAATATTGTTAACATGAAAATATGATTTTATGTTTGTTGTTTAGAGTTATTCTAAGGCTTTACTCATTTGGAACTCGGTATGAGATAGAGCACACTGTTCAGATGTCCAATCTGCCTGTTTTACACACTTTGACCAACAGGGGGGTTTGTGTTCAAATGAAGCCCATGATGAAGCCTCATGAGATGAACCCTTTTGCGAACCAATTGGCTGGAAAGCTTCAAAGCTTCATAAGGCTTCATCTCGCCATCACTAGTTGATAATGTGTCTGTGTAATAATTTTTTTCATTTATAATCCATAATTCCATTTTTATGTAAAAATCGGAGAGGAAAAGTTAGCTGCTAATGGTAGCCACCAGAGTTATTGCAGCTTCCGGTCTTGGCTATGCGGCAGTCAAACACATTACCAAATAAGGACTATGTGGGAGTACCCCTCGATTCCATTGGCTCTGACGGTTAGAAAGAGATGTCACATGTCAAAATCCAGCAAGGGAGGCCAGAGATATAGAAAATCCACCCAAATGGCCCCAGAAGAGGTTTTTTTTTGTTAAATCTGTCTAAAAAGGTCAAATATCACTTGTTTTGCATCAATCTTGATACAGGGTGCTTATTATAGGTTGTGCTTTGGATTCCTAAATCCTTTAGTCTACTAACCCATCATCCAAGGTTAGTTTTCAATATAAGTACAAAATATGTTTTGGACGGACACTATAATTGAGAGTTTTTTACCATGTTCAATCTGAATTTTCTTTAAAATAAAAAACATCTATATTGATTCTGACTTTTCTACATCCAACTCACAGGTTTATCATTACTTTGAGAAAAAAGATTATTCATTTAATCCTTTTAGAAGGGAAGATATGGTCATTTGTTCTGGGAATGTCATTTTCGATCCTGAAACCTGAAAAACAGGCTCAGGGTTTAACAGGTTAATCAGACCAGGTTTTCCCCAGAAGGCTGTCCAATTATTTACGAAGCCCACATTGTTTGCTGGGCACCACCAAGACCACCAGCGCTGAAATGATGGCATGCGGCTATACATGCCATCATTGATCAGATTGGGGAGGGGACCAGAGAAGATTACGGTGTTCGACATTATTTTAGCATAACTACACACCGACTCCACATTAAGTTTGGTGCATTCTGATTGGTGTAAACGAACATCATTACCACCGACGTGAATAACAATCCTACTGTATTTACGTTTATTTTTAGCCAGCAGTTTAAGATACGCCTCAACGTCGCCCGCTCTGGCCCCCGGAATGCATGTGACTGTGGAGGCTGCGGTCTCTAAATTCACGTGTCTCATAATAGAGCTACCAATAACCAGAGTTGGCTTCTCAGCTGGTGTCTCGCTGAGGGGGGAATATCTGTTAGATACGTGAACGGGTTGGTGGTGACCTGCTGGTTTTGCGTTCTGTCCCTTCAGAACAGTCACCCAGTCTCCCTGCTGCTCGGGAGTTGTCGGGGGACGGTTAATAGGAGCTACCTTTTGCCGGTCCGCACCGGCTAACATGGGCTTTACTGTAGCTGAGTTACTTTCGAAGATGCCGGGCTTCTATGGCTATGATTCCCCCCTCCAACCTAACAAATATACTACATTTAACACATGTATCGGTACCAGTAAAGGAGGTAGGGGAATAACCAAACCCGAGACACCTAGGAGTTACAATCGCTAAGAGAAGGAGAGTTGTGAGTGCTTAAGCTGTAGTAACGTGTGATTACAACGTCAGGCAGTTGCCGTGATCAAGAGTTTTAAAACGATCGATTAAGTTAAGATAATAAGCTACCAGCAGCAGAACAGGCACACAGGATACCCGGAGGTGACAACAACAACCGGAAGTTACAACATGCTCACCGCAATAGTGGTCCGTGTAGAAGCCTCCCGTAACACCACTCAGGCTCATGGTGAAGATATGATGAAGACTCAAGCTCATGATGAAGACATGATGAAGACTCAGGCTCATGATCAGGGCCGCCCCTGGCCAACTTGGGGCCCCAAGCGACATTGTGAGATGAGCCCCCCCCCCCCCCCAACCGACAGGAGTGAAACATTTTTTTGGGAAACCAAGTAGGCTACTTTGCAAATATAATTCCTGTTTATTATTATTATCAACACAGTTACTTTTGTATGCAGTGAGGTAAATGGTAAGCATGTACTGTATGTCGTTCAGTATGTGTTTAGTGAATACGTCCTCTGCATTTCCTGCCAAATACTAGCCTCAAAAAGATTAAAATATAATTAATGCAAATAAACTACTTCTACTAATAATCATAATCATAATCAATTCAATAATATAAATACTATTTTATATTATTATAATATAGTTGTAATATAGTCAAGACAAGACATGCTTATTACATGCTCAAAAACTGATATTTCTTAAATCTGTATTCAAATGTAGTTCCCTCTGTCAGCAATGTATCAACAACTACACACACATTTCTATCAGTATTTCTCTGTGTTGTGGTTGACATGATGATGACTGTTAGGAGTTAAGGGGAGAGGCTGAGCATCACCATGAAATGTGTAAATTGACATAAAAATGAATAAAAGGGGAAAAAATGCTCCATGTTTTTTAGGCTGTAAACTTTAACTGTTATGTAAGCCAACTAGACAGACAGTTTATCACTCTTCCTCCTGTACATTAGCAAATAAAAGGCATAACATACTTGAATGAATGGTAAATAAAGAATGCTGGAAATAACTGCATCTCCATTAGCCTATATGCTATGCAGCATAGCCGTGGGAACATGTTTCAAATGGGGGGTGCTGTGGGGATGACACCAGGGCCGGTTTTGACCAATTTGCTGCCCTAGGCAAGATTTTAGCTGGCAATGAAAAACCTCTACAAAAGACCAATACACTGCAAAAAGAGAAACGTATTGATATGGTGGACAGCTTATATAAAAAGGCTTCAAATGTATTTAGTATTGCATGAACATGTTGAATTGGGGGGGGTGGACTTCAAATCCTCTAAGGGGGTCCGGGGGTGTCCCCCTGGGAAGATTTTTTAAACATTTTAAAGTAAAATACTTAAATCTGGTGCACTTTGAGTGCCCAATTACTAGAGACTGATCTAGAGGATACAACTCTAAACACCCATGTGAAAAAGATCGGTTTGTATGTGAACATAACCAATAACCTACCATCGCCAATAACAAATAAATGTAGGCTAACTTGTTTTATTTTTGTGGTTCATTTATATCTTATTTTACCAGTTAACATTTATTTATTTATTTATGCATATTTTAAAATCTCTCCAGTTTTAAACGATATTTTTGGTTTACTGTCCTATAGTATACATTGGAATGATTTCAAACCTGTTTTTATTTATCCTAATAATTATAAAGGTGTCCCTTTGAAGTATTTGCTTACATAAACTGTGATCAAAACGTTTGAGACCCACTGAGATAACTTAGACTAAAGTGAACTATCTAAACCCTCAGAGTACTTTACCTCACTGAGCCTCTCAGTCTGACAGGACAGAACTCTCCCTCCATATTATTGTAGAAACAGCTTCTTATATCCGTTAGTGCAGCAGAAGCTAACAACAATCCCCGCCGGTACCGGTGCACCCCCCCTCTCTCTATCTCTCTCACTTTGGCTGTGAGCTGCGGGCGCCCGATAAGCCAACATTCCCCACTTTCATCACTTACAGCGCCCATCGTACAGGGCAAATGGAAAATGTAACCGGGGTGAAAAGGGTGTTATCTTTACTTAATTATGAATGTTGTTACATCAAGGCTGAAATTCGTTTTTTTTGGTATTATATTTGCATTTAATCTTGTGGAAGTGCAGATCCCCTGTCCTCCACCAGGGGGTGCTGCAGCACCCTCAGCACCCCTACTTCCCACGGCCCTGCTATGCAGAGACTACGTTTCTCATGTTGTGAATTGCAGCTAATGTTTTAATATGGCAATCGGCAATTTTACTTATACAACATTCGCAAGTTGTACATTTGACTCATACAATAACCCACCTTCGAGTGATACTCTAGTTTCTTCATGTTTTGTTTTGTTTCCCTCTTGCTTGCGCCGGACTGAAACTGTCCGACATCTCTTTACTTGCACTAGTGGCCGTATCAAAGCCGTGATTGGTCAGATGTCGATTCATTGCAACGGTGTCGGGTTACAGACGTGCTCCCCTTGTCACCTCTCTCTCACTCTCGCGGGCGGTGCGCGGAGAACTGAGCGGAGATTTGCGCACAGCAGCTGAGGCCCTCTGGGCGGGGCCACCTGCGCAAGGCGGGGCCCCATGCAGCCTGCGTGATTGGCCTGTAGGGAGGGGCGGCCCTGCTCATGATGAAGACATGGTGAAGACTCAGGCTCATGGTGAAGACTTGATGAAGACTCAGGCTCATGATGAAGACTCTGGCTCATGGTGAATATATTATGAAGACTCAGGCTCATGGTGAAGACATGATGAAGCTCTCATTGCAACCCTTGTTGGCCTGAACAGTCCAGAAGCCATCAATGTCGTCAGTATTATCCTGGTGCAGCCATGCTTCCATAAAAAAAGTAAACTAGAATCCAGATTCTGACTCATAGCTTAAACCAGGGGTCGGCAACCTTTTTGATATGAAGTGCCATTTAAAAAAAAAATTGTTATCAGCGTGCCAACGATCGAGAATTATCAACGGGCGGGGGGAGCCTCGCTGCGGGCAAGCAGTGTGTGGACCTGTCAGCACAACTTATGATGCCAAATTTAAAAAACACATTTAAATAATTGGTTTAAACTGCATAATAATAAGGACGATCGTCCGTTCTGTGATTCTCCAGTACACACATATTATGATATTAGGGTCATGCAGAGTGAGACGAGATCGCTGTCCCTTTAAGAGAGAGAGAGAGAGGGGTGTGGCTTGTGTTTGAGGATGGTAGAGCGACAGTGAGGGAACGTGTGTATGTTTCTGGAAGTGAAACGAAGAAGCAGAAAAACCGAGGTCTGTGATGTATTTTGTGAAACAGAAGAACAGCTAAATAAATGCAACGCCCTCCCAAGAAGAGCTCGCCTCTCTCCAGTCATTTAAGCTAAAGTGGGTTATTGAACCTGAAGCTTGTTGCTTCTGTCCTCCTCGACTACGGTCTGGGGGCCGACAGGAAAGTTCAACATACAGATGGCCAGTCCGCCCCTTTGTAGCATATTATTTCGATGAGAGATGAGCAGATCGCCACTGGGCTTTCAACTAAATACACAGCCACGCAAAATCTGCGGCATTTGTGGGTACCGCAATTAGTGAAGTGCTTTCCTCCGTGGTGAAACGATCAGCACTGCACCACGGAGGAAAGCGGCAGAAAGTCGCCTGGAGTTAAAGAGAGCGGGGCTGCGTTGCGTGCATGGCTTCCTTCTGCAGGTAACGGGGAGACGCGCTCTGGTGGCGGTCTCGTTCAGGATCCGAAAATACAATTTAAATATTTTGCACACTTATTCCTAGTGTGCCACTGGTTACGGTGCCGTGTGCCAATGCTGGCACGCGTGCCAGGGGTTGCCGACCCTTGGCTTAAACCGTTGGCTCTACCATTTCATTAGAGACTGATTTTACGTTACCGGGAAACATGGCATTTATCTCTTTTTCTACTTAAATCTGGACCCAGTGCTCCTCCTTTGTGTATTCGGTTTACTTCCAGATTACTTCTGCATATTGTAAGCCATAGGGTCGCAGTGCAACAGTGGCATGGATGCACAGCAGCTGCAACTCATCGGCATAAAAAAAAGAAACAGCTTAATACGTGACTAATAGAAGTTATCAATAGAACAACCAGCAAGATCAAATAAGGAAGCTCAAAGTTGAAAATAGCAAAAACCTAGGAGGAGCAACCGCAAAAAGGCTGCAATCACGGTTGGCGCATGTGTCCTAGTTGATTAGGCCCCCCAATCCCACATGAAACAAAATGTAACAACAGATTAAGGGACAGGTAATAGACACTTGTAAATACCAAACACTGGCAAACACAAGCACTGTTAGTGGACCGACATTTCCATGCAGCCTTCCTCGCTCAATACTGCACCAACAAAAACGGTTCCCTTCCCATTAGTCACCAAAAAACACAGCAAAGGGTCCAGGGGGAAAATACTGAAGTTACCCTTTAAACCAGGGGTGGGGAACCTTTTTCCAACATCCTCCGAGGGCCGTACAAATTATTGACCTCTGCTTAAAAATACTAAAATCACAGCCCATTCATTTCGCCTTTCTTTCATGCTGTGCAAAGAAAAAGCAACCTCTTAATCCAGATATCTTGCCATGACTCGCGTATGCATGCACGTGCACGGTTGTGGCATGACCACCAAAACAGAAGGATATGGACACAAGATGTGTGCAAATTTATTTAGTTTCCTATCAAAGTAACGTGTTGTAGCAGAAAGTTTAATACAGCGTATTTCTGGTATATTCATTTTAATGTCACCTGATATATAGGATGTGTGTTGAACTTGAATGGACGAGTAAATTTTTTCCTCTTAATTATAGAGAGGTTTTTTTATTATTCCTAAAATGATGTCCCATTTTAAGTAGAAGTAGATTAGCGCAAATGGTCTTTTCTTCCACTTTTGTATTATAATCAAAAGTTTTTTTTTTGGCTATTTGTGAGTAGGTAAGGTACAGTATAACCTGTGATTTCTGCTTTGAGTAAAATGATTACCCGTTGATAAGTATTTTTCAGAAAGTCATTTTGGGCTTTCAAGGGCAGAACTTAGTATTGTTGGGGCAGAAACTCTGCTCCGCGCCGTTCCTATTTGAGCGGGTTCTCAAAAGAAGGAAAACTCAAAACACCAGGATAAGGGTTAAACAATAATATTTGTTTTTAATGGTAAAAGATACAACACCTAATCACGAAGCACTCCTCAACAGCAGCTTCAAAATGCAGAGTACTCCGGGCTCAGGTTCTACCACCGCGTGAGACACTTCTCAGGAACGGCCAGTCAGAACAAGAGCCCCGAGCATTAAAATCATCACAACATTTATACACAGGTGGGGAGGAGTTTTATCGCTTGCTCCTACCTATCTTTTAATATCTGGAAATTGCAACAAGACTTTCTGAAAAATACTTCTCAACGGGCAATCACCCCACTCAAGCCAGAAGTCACAGGTTATGCTAAAAATGGGACATCGTTTCAGGAATATATGAAAAAACCTCTCTATATTTAAGAGGAAAAAATGTACTTTGTCCCTTCAAATTTAACACACGTGAATATATAAGGTGACATTAAAATGAATATACCCGAAATACACTGTATCAAACTTTCTGCCTACCTCAGTATCTGTAAGAATTTTTTGTATGATATGGAAACTTAGATTAATAAAAGGAGGAAAATGTTATGTCAAGTCTTGGACCTTCTCAATATAACTATACTTTAATTACAGTTTCCAGATATTAGAAGAGGCCCATGAGTCTCTTTGCTAATTATCAATGGTCTTTGCAATTAACAGAGGAACTCCAAGAGAGGGCTTCCTCAGATATAATACAGTTAAAGTCTTGTTAATTGGATAATTCATATCCTGCAAGACTCCTAAAGAGCATGAGACGATTGGGTCACACAGTTAGAGAGACAATGGTCGGTCTGAATTGTCAATAGAGGTATTCATTCTAAGTGAACTGACTTCGAGGTGGGAGGAAGTTCGGAGAAGGCCTTAGGGCAGGGGTTCCCAAACCTTTTCAGCATGAGACCCAAAACAGAAATGTTGTGGTCCTAAGGGACCCAAGCTCAAAAAATCTCAAGATTTTCCATAATATCTACATTTATAAACAAAGAATGCAACACACCATGAATTTAAAATGTAAATGAAAATGTTAATTTAATTATAAAAATGCTTCGCAGCAATTAGGTTTCTCACCATAACAACCTTCCCTTTGAGCTTGCCCAGAAAAAATAAGGATCAAAGCGAAAAAACAAAACATGGGAAGTGCAGTCAAGTATATACAGTACAAATCAAATTTAAATGATACAATTAACAAAAGTGCAATCTTAAGTTTGTCACTAGCTTAAAAACTATGTACACACCATTTTAAAGTATTTTAAATGAACAAAGAACAAACATGTTGTAAACAGAAAGGGACAAAACACTAACTATAGGAAGTGCAGTATACAGTACATCACAGGTGAAACCACATTTAAATGATCAGAAGTGCAACATTAAGTTTGTCACTAGATCAAAAACTATGTACACACACTTTTAAATTAACAGAGCTGTTGTAAAACACTCTGAGAGACAAAGAAACTCCAACACTTGGCAACTGATTAACTTTACTGACTTATTTACAATATGTTCTCATCTGACATGCTAGAAGGGGTATTATATCATATATTGATACATGACATAATATAATAACAATTACATCTAATGAGAGGTATGTGGCTGGTTGAAGTTTTCAACCAACAGATCTATTCTGGGCTGGGTTTTTGACAGTGCCAATCTGAGGTCATGCTCAGGATTTAGCCTGTTTCTGTATTTGTTTTTCAGGTATGCTAAAGTAGAAAACCCAGATTCACACAAGTATGTGGTGCCAAACTGTATCAATACTTCTACAGCTATCTTAGCTAAGCAGGAGAACTCAGCCTGCTGGAAATGAGCAACCCAAAACTGTGCCAAAGTGGTTGTTTCAAACAGCATCTTACTGCCCCTGTTGACCTGCAGTGTGACCAGTGCCTCTAACTCTGCCTGACTGAGACCCAGGTCTTGTGATGGCACAGCTTGGAAGGGAAACTTCACACACTGAAGGTTTTGAGCTCTCTGTGAGTCAGGGAAGTACCGCTTGAAGTTCTCCTGTAGTTGAGACAAGTGCTCGACTATGTTTTGCTTCACCGAGTCACTCAAGGGAAGACCGGTGCTTACTTGGTAGGCAGTGAGGACAGGAAACATTGCCAGTTCTCCTGCAACCAGCTGGGAATGCCACAGACCAAGGCGTGCTTCTAATCCTTGTATTCCATCTTCAGGATCCAATATGCTGTTCTCTTTTCCTTGAAGGCTGGGGTTCAGCATGTTGAGCTTGTTAAAAATGTCCACAAGGTAGGCAAATATTGCCAACCAGCGCTTGTCCTCAAAATGCTTGGCACGGTTAGCGTCCTCATTTTTCAGGTAAGCCATGACCTGCTCTCTGAGCTCCCACACTCTCTGTAGAACTTTTCCCTTGGAGAGCCACCGTACCTCACAGTGGAAGAGTGGGTGCTCATGCTCTGCCCCCATTTCCTTGCAGAGCTCTCTGAAGAGCCTTGATTGTAGTGGTCGCTTTTTTATTAGATTTACCACTCTAACAACCACATCAAGAACCTCACCTAAGTCCTGTTGCAATGCTTTGCTAGCCAAAGCCTCCCTGTGGATAATACAGTGTGTTACCTTCACATTTGGGACCACTTTATGTACATGAGCCACAAAACCGGACCTGCACCCAGTCATGCTCCTTGCACCATCAGTGCAAAACCCTATAAAGTTTTCCCATTCTAATTTCAGTTCTTTCAAATGTGTGTCCAGCACTCTGAAAATATCCTCTCCCCTTGTTGTTGTGTGCAGCTGGTAACAGAATAGGAACTCCTCCTTGATATCTTTACCACTAATGTACCTGGCAAAGACCATTAACTGGGGAATCCCAGCAACATCCACAGACTCGTCTAGCTGCAGTGAAAATAATTTGTGCTGCAGTATTTCCTCTGTGACTGTTTTTTGGATGTCAGCTTACATATCCTTGATTCTGGATGCAACGGTGTTGTTTGAGATTGGGACAGACTCAATTTTGTTCGCTGCATCCTCACCCAAGACAGAGAGACACACATCTTTAAGACAAGGCTTGATCAGCTGCTCCCCGATGGAATGGGGCTTCTTTGCGTTGGCAATGTGGAGGCTGACTTGATAGGATGCCCTCAATAACAGAGAAGATATCATCATTAACATTGCTGGGTTATTGGGTGATTTTTAACACCAGCCGGCGTACGCTGTATACCTAATGTGGACCTGGCAACCGCATTTATAGCGCATTACATTACATGTTACTTGTTAGACGCTTTTATTCAAAGCGACTTACATACTCAAAACTGTGAATTAGGACCCGCTAGCCGGTACTAGGCCGAGTGGAAACAAAACCAAAAACGGGCCCCGCACGGCTCGGCACGCTTAAAGCGAGCTACCCGCTGCAGTGGAAACGCGCCATAAGTGCAAGCAGGCACTATTTGAATGTGAGGACAGGATTTGAGGGAAAGCAATACATATTCTGAACGTGAAATCAATAAAGTATGCTCTCAAATTGAAAGACCACGCTCTTGAATAAAGATAGGGAATAACCCCCATATGTATTGTGCATCACACTGCAGCAGTCACGTCCGTGCGGCTGCAGTGAAAAAAGCTTTCTCTCGCTTTCCTTCTCATACTACCTGCCACTTTCCCTCTAATCTTCCTGTAGTTATTGTTTCTCTGTTTTTCTCCCCGCCGTTATAAAAACATTTTAGGCTAGTAAAAGTTGAAACATCGCTCTGTGCCGCTGCAGAATGTAGTGGACTCGCGGGAGCGAGTAGAGGACGCGCGAGAACGCGCGAGAGCGCGCAGCTGGCGGTCCGCTCCGGGGCTCAGTCTGCATTTCATCCAACTTTGCATTCACGAAACAATTTCACAACAGACCCTGACAAACTCACAAACACACAAAACAAATGATTAAAATGAGTGACTTACTTTTCCGCCGTCTAAACACTGCTTCTTGAACGACTCTTCTTTGCAGATGAAAAAATCCTTCGATTTCTCCCGATGCAGAGGATGTTTTGTTTGGAGATGCCGGTCCAATTTGTTCATTTTCAAGCTTTCGTTACTGAGCACCTCTCCACATAAAACACACTGAGGCCGCTCCTCTCCATTTCTAACAGCTTTTGTGAAGCCAACGTTTAAAAACTCCTCTTTGTATCGTCCTTTTGCCATCATGTACGATCGGGATTAATCAACAGACAATAAACAATAAACAGACGGCGCGAAAACTTTCGCGGGGGACGCGTCAGAGCTGATACAAATACAATCTTTTATTTTTTGTTTATTTGTATTTAGAAAATGAAATCATTCAATATACAATGCTATATTGCATAATTTCATTTTCAAAATAAAAAATTATAAAAAAATTGTATTTGCAACGCAGCCATCAGCTCTGACGCTGTGTGTGTGTAACAATGCATTTAACATGGCGACCCAATCAAAACGGGTCGCGACCCAATCAAAATGGGTCGCGACTCTGAGTTTGGGAAAGGCTGCCTTAGGGTATAAGAACAGTTAACCTTTGTTAGTTAACTACTCCTATGGATGTCATGAGACGAGGACGTTTAGAACATATACAAGTATAGCTTTCAGACAGAAAAACATGTGACATTTGTGTGGTGGGCTGCATGATAAGATGTGTGTGTTCATTGCAGTGGCTATATGTGCTGTATGATTACTGCTCAACTATACCTGTGTTTATGTTTTATTTGATTTCTCTCTGTTTTATTATTTCATGTTGTGAGTGCTAAATCGCCACAACATTTTGGAGTAGTTGGCTTAAACATATGTGTGTGTGTTGAAGATGTTTAAGGGGAATGTGTGTGCGTTTTGTCATGACTCCAAAGCATTGTTGTCGGACTGCTTGAGGGCAGAGGGACATACACACACACACACACACACACACACACACACACACACACACACACACACACACACACACACACACACACACACACACACACACACACACACACACACACTGTCGGGAGATGGAGCGAAACAGACAGAATCAACGACTGCTGACTCATTGCCTAGGGTCCCGCCCAGAAGTGAAACCGGCCAATGGAGAACTACCAACTCACTGTCTAGGGCTCGCCCAGAAGTGAAATCGCCAATAACAAATACCTAGGGAGGAGCAACCGACACAACTCCTCCCCACTTGTGTGTATAAATATTATGATATTCTTATGCTCTGCGCTCTTCTTCTGACTGGCCGTTCGTGAGACGTGTCTCACGCGGTGGTAGAACTTGAGCCCGGAGTACTCTGTATTTTGTACTGTTGCAGAGTGCTCTGTATTATGTATTGTTGTTTTTTACCATTAAAACAGATTATTGTTTAACCTTTATCCTGGTGCTTTGAGTTCCTTCTTTCGTGAACCAGCTCATCAAGGGACGCGCGGAGCAGAGGTGAACCTTCCCACCGCTCCATTGGGTGGTGCTCCAACACTATCCATGTGAACATGATTTAAGTGTGTGGGGGGGGGGGGACCTAACCTCCTCTAGGGGGGTCCGGAGGGCATGCTCCCCCGGGAAGACTTTTTTTAAAATATTGAAGTTTAAAGCATAAATCTGGTGCACTTTGAGAGCAACATTAGGAGATCTATGGATACATCTCCCAACACCCATATGAAACAGAACTGTAAGCAGATTTTCTTTTTCTTTATGAATATTTTACAAATCACTCCCCTTTCAAACTGTATTCTTGTTTATTAATAACAACTTGTTTTACTGTCGTATAGAATTTTATACCTGTTTACTTTATTTTCTTGTTTTTTTATAATTATAATGATCATATAAAGATGTGCCTTTACCTCACTGGTTGGATAAAAAGCTTCTCATATTCGTTAGCATAGCTAGCTAACCAGATGCTAATAACAACAAAGTTATTGACTGTATGATCAGTATGTAAGACGAACAGATCGCCACTGGGCTTTCAACTAAAGACACAACCACACAAAAACTGCGGCCTGTGTACGGCTCCTTATGGGTATGCCTACTGCAATTTATGAACATAGGGAGTACCTCTGTCCTTATGTATGGTTTTTGAGAGAGATGTTGTAAAAGAACATTATGAGTCAGAGGTCAGCGAGGATCTACACTTCTTCTGCATCTCACGGATTAGAGCTGCCTCTAATGTGATTGGAAGCTGATCTGCATTGGATGATGGTAATGAAGGGTCATCAGGTCATGAGTAGTAATCATCTATGAGTGCAATTATCATCTGTGAGGAGTAGCCAGGAGTGTGCTGAAGTGTGATGAGCTGATCAGCCCGTGCTCTCATTTGATCTGTGTCTCACTATGGCTTCCATCTCTTTGCTCTCCTGTTTCTGATTCTGTCATGCTTTATTTTCCTTGGCAAGGACCTGTTCTGTTGCTTGTGTGTCGTATTGCTTGGATATTTACTGTAAGCCCAACCTAAAATGCTATAAATAAGATTTCTTGCCATCAAAGGGCACACAACTGCAATATCAATATTTTGTTGACAGAGGTGAAAGTCCCTTTTGTCAATACTGTCAGGACTATGTATGGATTCAACGCTAAAATGTCACATCTAAAGAAATCTATATAAATCTGATTCATCTTACAATTATTGGAATATAAAGCTGCTAAATCTCAGTTTTAAGAACATAATTAGCTGGTAACCGTGGAGAAGAGAAGATGGACCTTTTTTAATCCCCCGAGGGGGAAATTCAGTTTCCACTCTGTCGTACACACACATGCATTTGTATACAGGTCATACATTACACACTTTTTAGAACATGCAAATACATATACAAATACACACACAGTTATATGCACACGCACATGCAGTTGAGAGGTCAGAGCGGAGGCAGCCAGTCTAGCCGGCGCCATCGCCATATAGAGAGACGAGTTGCGACAACGGAGGTCCAAAATGCTTGATCGTCACTTGGTTCAGGGAGACTCAATAGTTCCCCGGAAGTTCGTGGAGGGCCATTTGAATCACGATTTGAATGCATTAATACCAGGATATAAAATGCAATTTTTGGTAATTAGTTGCCAATAAAGGTTTTGATTTGCAATATTTATACAACATATCGATATGTGTATGTAGTTACATCAATGTTTTGTTTTTTTAAAGTAACATTTGCTAATATTTGAGGATTAAGATAAAATAAGAAGTACTTTATTGATACCAATTGGGGAAATATTTACGCTGCAGCAGCAAAAGACTAGGCATTGTACATTAGACAGTTGAAAGACTATAATTAAACAATCGAAAATGTAAACATCTTAAATAGAAATAAAATAGCATTACAAAAAGTAGAAAAATAGACATAGTGTGAACAGCTATCTTACCTGTTAACATATACATGTTAGGCTAACGTTGCCTTGGTTAAAGAGCCTGTTGTTTATTGCTTTGAATTCTTTAAAACAAATATTATCTTCTTAAACCTGTATGGTAGTCAGGAGCATCACATCCTAATGTTTATTGATATATTTAGAGGGAGGGGATATGAATAGCAT
>NC_136907.1:47380143-47382643 GCF_949606895.1 Notothenia rossii | reverse complement strand
GATGGAAAAGAAGCAGCATCGGGATAAAATTGATTTCCTAAAAAAGAAAGGTGCTTGTTTTGGATGTCTATCAGTTGGACACATGAGTAAAGATTGTCACAGTCGGCTCTCTTGTAAGTTGTGTAACCTGAAACATCCTAGCATTCTCCATATCCATGCAAAGGAATGGAAAGAAATCAAATCAAAGGACACACAGCAAGAAACAACATGGATGAGTCAAGCCACTACTCCCAAGACATGTGGCCATATAAGAGCCGGAGCACAGGATTGCGTCTTGTCAATTGTGCCTGTAAAGATCAAGGCAAATAAAGGCAGCACAATTCTAAAGACCTATGCATTTCTAGATCCCGGCAGCTCATCTACTTTCTGCCCTGAGCAACTGATGAGGAAGCTAAAGGTGAGAGGAAGGAACACTAAATTCCTGATGAAAACAATGAATAAAGAAAGCTTTGTCAACAGTCACGTCATCTCAGGACTAGAGGTAGCTGCACTCAATGGTAACATCTATATTGAGTTGCCGGATGTGTACACCCAACGCAAGATGCCTGGGACTCGTAATAACATCCCACAACAGGAAGACTTGTGATTCCTGCTATCGATGCTGATGTGGAGCTGTTAATTGGAACTAACTCTCCAGAAGTAATGGAGCCATGGGAAGTGATAAACAGCAGGGGTAAAGGACCTTACGCTGTTAGAACCCTATTGGGATGGGTTGTCAACGGACCATTGAGAGGAGGCAATGAGAGTGGGAGTAGCTGCCCCACAGTCACAGCCAACCGCATATCCATTGGTCACATAGAGGAACTGCTGGTGAAGCAGTACAACCATGACTTCAATGAGAAATCAGCAGAAGACAAGCCAGAAGTGTCCATAGAAGATCTTACGTTCATGCAAATTGCCAACACTTCAGCTGAACTCAACAATGGACATTACTGCTTGAAGTAGCCTTTTAGAGAAGAGGACAATGTTGTCATGCCCAACAACCGCCATCTTGCTGAGCAAAGGGTCCTATGTCTAAAAAGGAAATTGGAGAGAAATCCAACATTCAAAGAGGAATACACCAACTTTCTTGGTGATGTCATAAACAACGGCTATGCAGAGAGTGTGCCAGAGCATCAGGTGAAAGGAAAAGAAGGAAAGGTGTGGTACGTCCCGCATCATGGGGTGTACCATCCTCAAAATAAAACCCTGAGAGTGGTATTTGACTGTGCGGCAAGCTATAAAGGTGTGTCACTCAACACTAAACTACTCCAGGGACCTGACTTGACAAATTCCTTGCTCGGAGTTCTCACAAGGTTTCGCCTAAACTCTATAGCAGTTATGGCTGACATAAAAGCTATGTATCATCAAGTCCAAGTGGCAAAACAGGATGTAGACTTTCTTCGCTTCCTATGGTGGCCAAGAGGTGATCTGACACAGCCGCTCACTGAGTACAGAATGACTGTTCATCTGTTTGGTGCAATATCATCGCCCAGCTGTGCCAGTTTTGCCCTTAGAAAAACGGCTGAAGACCACAAAGCAGACTTCCCAGTTCATGTAACAGACACCATCAAGCAGAACTTTTGTGTGGACGATTGCTTGAAATCCTTGTCTTCAGAGGCAGAAGCCATGTCTTTGGTTACAGACCTGACCGCTCTATGCCAGTTGGGAGGATTCCAACTGCTGAAATGGATCAGCAACAGCAGGTCAGTGTTGGAAGCCATTGATGTGGAGAAAAGAGTCAAGGAAGTGAAAGAACTGGATTTAGAGAGAGACAGCCTTCCTGTCGAAAGAACCCTGGAACTGCAGTGGTGCGCAGAAACTGACACCTTTAGGTTCAAGATGGCAGTCCAAGAAAGACAATTCACAAGAAGAGGTATCCTGTCGGTGGTGAGCTCGGTCTACGACCCCATTGGATTTTTAGCACCCTTCACCTTACCTGTCAAGATAATGCTGCAAAACCTCTGTAAGATGAGCTACAGTTGGGATGAGCACATTCCTCAAAACTACCAGTTGCAGTGGGTGGGGTGGCTAGAAGATCCAAGAAGACTCAGCACTTTCAGTGTGCCGAGATGTTTTAAACCCAAAGGATTTGGACAGCTCACAAGTGCCCAACTACATAATTTATCTGACGCCAGCGAGAACGGCTATGGCACAGTTTCATACTTGAGGCTGCAGAGTGATGATGAGAAGATCCATGTAACTTTCGTTCTAGAAAAGGCACGAGTTGCTCCTTTAAAGAATGTGACAATCCCAAGGATGGAACTAACAGCTGCTGTGCTGGCAGCAAGAGTTGACAGACTCCTGAAAGCAGAGTTGCAACTAGAGCTGGAAAACTCAATCTTCTGGACAGACAGCATAATAGTGTTAAAGTACATCAGGAACGAAACAAAGCGCTTTCACACCTTTGTTGCCAATAGGGTCTCTGCTATAATAGAAGCCACAGACATCTCACAATGGAGGTACGTTGACACAAAACGGAACCCAGCTGATGAGGCCTCTCGTGGGGTGAAAGTTGAAC